>NC_080176.1:87712146-88012146 GCF_950295315.1 Erinaceus europaeus
CCTCCAGCACTGCTTCACCACTTGTGAAGCTTTCCCTCTGCAGGTGGGGGCTGGGTGCTCAAACCCAGGTCCTTGCTCACTGCAACATGTGCGCTCAACGAGGTGCACCACCACCCTCCCCCGCATTTATATTTTCAACTTTGCTCTTAGAAAATCTATATTCATTCAATAAAATCTATATGTTCTTTGCTCAACTGGTCTCTTTTACCATATCAAAGAGAATAGTTGTCAGGTTCTCTCAAACTACACTCAATCCACTGATGATTATTCAGTAAAAGATCTCAGTGGGGCCTCTAGGCACTGACTACCAGATACCAGGAATGAGATTCTGAATTGGGGTAGGAGAAGATAGTGATGAGGCAGAAGAGTCAAGAATGGTGGTAATGGGTATAAGAAATCAAAGGAATAATGTTGCTCCCTCTTCTTTTCATTTCCCCCATCCTTCCCTTGCCCATGAGACATGAGACACAGATGGAAAGTCCCAGACTCTCTTTCTGACTTTCTTGTGTTTGAACTTCCTTTCCTAATACCCCATCATTGTAAAAAAATAAGCTCACTTTTCAGAACCTAACATTTTACATCATTCCACAGAATATATTTCTGCCAAATTAAGGAACCACTGATTGCATAATAATGCTGACAATAATAAGTAAATAAATAAATACTTAAATAAAGATATTTTCTATAGATGATGCATAACCTTCTAAGCCTAAAACTTAAAAAGGCAAATTTGACCATTGCAATCTCTTAATGTCAATATGATCATAAAATTATAAAAGGAAACAGAAGTTAGAGGAGTAAAATTCATACAAGTATAGCTGACAAATTCTCGCAAATACTGCTTATAAAAACCAACACAAGAAAATCATCAAGTACTCAGTTTATCCAGTTTGCAATCCACAAGTCATGTAGTGTCTCCTGTTTCCTTTAATTTCAAGCAGCTCGTGTACAGCAGGTTATTTCTAGACTCTTCTTCCTGGATTCTATGTTTGTCCTATAGCTTCTTTATCCAGTCATCTGCCGATGAAGGCATTTAGGTGAGTAAAGTAAAAGACAACTACCAGGGAGTCGGGCGGTAGCTCAGTGGGTTAAGTGCATGTGGCGCAAAGCTCAAGGACCGGCATAAGAATCCCGGTTCCAGTCCCCAGCTCCCCACCAGCAGGGGAGTCGCTTCAGAGGTGGTGAAGCAGGTCTGCAGGTGTCTATCTTTCTCTCCCCCTCTCTGTCTTCCCCTCCTCTCTCCGTTTCTCTCTGTCCTATCCAACGACGATGACAACAACAATAATAACTACAACAATAAAAAAAAACAACAAGGGCAACAAAAGGGAATAAATAAATAAAATAAAATTAAAATTAAAAAAGGGAAAATAAATAAAATTTAAAAAAAAGACAACTACCAGATGATTCTGCTCACATGCAGGATATAAAAAGTTGAAACACACGAACTTGCAAAAAACTAAAGTAGTCAAACTGTCTCTATAATTTTGAGAAAACTTTGGTGGCCATCCCTGAGGGTGGGGCAAACAGCCTTTGGTGGTAGTGCGGAGTGAAATCATACCCTTGGAATTGTATGATCTTATAAACAGTTTATCAGTTATGAATACAAATTCTACTGCATTTTAAAACCAATCAAGACAAAAACGTAAATTCTCTTATAGTTTATTTTTAAAAAATACATTTCTCAGGGCCAGGTGGTGGTGCATCTGGTTGAGAGCACATGTTACAATGTGACAGGACCCAAGTTCAAGCCCCTGTTGCCCACCTGCAGGGGGAAAATCTTTGTAAGTGATGAAGCAGGGCTGCAGGTGTCTCTCTGTCTCTTTCCCCCATCCCTCTCTATGTATGGCTGTCTATATCCAATAAAGAAATAAAGATAATAAAAAATAAAAAAGTACATTTCTCTATATGGATAAGATGAAGTTGCACATTCATGTGCATACCTTCTCCAAAAATTTGCAACCCAATTTTATTTAGACAGATATCTCTGAAAGAGACAAACTACCCAGTTTTCCCATATGAGCACCATTCATTTCAATTTCACCAGCTTCAGGGACAGGAAGAAGTTAATAATGAGTCTTCCTGAGGATCTTAATAAGTTCAGTAGTAAGTAGATCAGATTTTCAAATAAGACTTTAATTTGAAAGTCTCAGATCTATTATTTAAACAATCACATTTCTCTCTGAGCCTTATCTGTCTCCATCTTAAGTCAGCCTGAGCTAAAACAAACACATACATACATAAGTAATTTATGTTTCTGACAGGATAGGGAGGAAAGACAGAACTTAGGTCACCAAAAAGGGAAGAGAGAGGAGAATTAGAAGACAATGAATTTAGTGGTGGATTCTCTTGGTCCTATCTAATTAAAAAAAAAAAAGTAAAAATGGCCATCAGGAGTGGTGGATTTTTTAATTCAGGCACTGAGCCTCAGTGATAACTCTTGTGGCAATAAGAAAATAAGGAAGGAAGGAAGGAAGGAAGGAAGGAAGGAAGGAAGGAAGGAAGGAAGGAAGGAGGAAGGGAGGAAGGGAGGAAGGGAGGAAGGGAGGAAGGGAGGAAGGGAGGAAGGTTGGCCAGCTGGCTAACTCATAGTTGGGTCTTTCTTTTTTACTCATACTCAGACAGTACTATCAAGTTTTCTCTCTCTTTCTCTCTCTCACTCTCTCTCTCTCACTCTCTCACTCCCTCTCTCTCTCTCTCTCTCACTTTTCTATTGAAAATTTTAGAAATGCAGGTAGAAGACAAGCTTATTTCAGATTGACTTATATACTAAATATGTTTGTAATAAATACCATATGAAGTTTGTAATAAATACCATATCTATCATATACATTTGCCTTTGTGTTTATCTGAGAATTACAAAACAGTGTATAAATTCATAAACTTGCACTAGTAAAGTAGCTATTAAAGTATTTAAAGAACGCATTCTAAATAAAAATTCTGCCCTTGAAGTTTAAGAACTAAGTCTATGTCTAAATAGTTTATGAGCAAGTTCTGCCAAATATTCAGAGAACAGATAATTCCCATCTTATACAAATCATTCTAGAGAAAACAGTGGAAAAACACCCAAATTACCTCTTTTTAAGACTTTATTTACTATGGTATTAAGCTAAAAATGATGGTGACAAATAATAAAGCTAGAAATCACTATTGCAGTAAGCATAGATAGGTAATACCATATCAAATTTCACCAAAAATGCATTAAAATATAATAAAATAGTCAAAATTCTATAAAACAACTAGGGAGATTGTACCCAGATGTCAAAAACTGTACTATTAACTCCCCAAGAAAATGACTACAAAGAGATACTGCTATTTTAATTTTCTGCTGTAATAGCATAGAAAAAAAATCAAGATCACGGCAAATAAAAAAGAAGTCAATCATTCAATAACAATCATTCAATATGTACTATATTTCAGTATAAAACAAACCAATTTAAAAGTTGAAGGAACGCTAGAGTTAGGGTTTAATAACAGGATTTAGGATTAAGGATTTAGGACTAGGATTAGTACTAAAAATTAAAGTGAAAAAAATCATCAAGTTATAAAAAGATAAAATTCTAAGAAAGAACAAAAGATAATGTTTAAATTTACACACTTAAAATTAAATCACACATTAATTGCATTATTATTGTCTTGCTGTAGGAATAAATAATGAAATAAAAGTGAACAGACTACAAAATTATGAGTATATTGAAATGGACTAAGTTTCTAATAGTTAAATTACATTACATTTAACAGGAAGCTGAAGGTTGAGTGAAATATGATTAATATTTCAGAACTGAAAGAATTAGTTTATTTCACCTTATTTTTAAAAGATTTATTTATTTACATGAGGTAGAAAGATAAGCATATGTGATTCCAGGAATTAGGTTTAAGAACTCTGTGGACAGAGGAAATTGGATTCTCTGTCCTCTGCATCTCTCTCTCTCTCTTCCTCTCTCTCTCTAGCACATATATATCTACTTATATAAAGGATCAAGTCCAGAAAAGATGCAAAGGAAACTGCGCAAACACAAAATAATGTTGAAGTCAGCATTTCCCCCAGAACTTTGATAGTGATCAAGTGAAAGAGGAATACTGATTACAATTTCCATGTGAATGTTTGGAGTCTGCCCCTGCCTACCACAGAGCAAGGGGATTAGAGTACTGACACATGAGCAGAAAGACAAACATTCCGCGTATATTAAGCAATGGTGACTGTGCTCTTAATGGAAGGCGATGTCAAGTACCAGAAGGGCAAGTCTATTTCTACCACTGTAACAGAAAATAAAATGCGAGTACCTGTCCCCACCCTCACCCCGCCTTCTAATTTTTATTTTATTTATTCATTTTTTTTTTTACTTATAATCATCCATGTGCTTTGAGAATCAAATAGAAGTGAGGCCAACAATGTGGGTCATGAGCCTGCAGAATCAAGGCTGTTGTAGGGGTGAGGTCACGATATACATCAGTAGGGACGTATGCTTGACTGAATCAGCACACATGTGAACCAATTTCAGCCTCGATCAAAGGCAACCAGAGAAGCTGCAGCCAGGTATGCAAAAGCGGATCAGTTTCATTTTCACAATGAAAATAAATAAATATTAGAATGTGCTAATTCTCTCAGACTTATTAAATGAGTGGAAACAAATTTGCGACTCCTGTTAATCTCCATTTAACAGAGTGAATCCAGGAAGAGCAGGGAAGACAGATCACTGCCAGTAATGAAAGCATTCTGCATGCTGTTAGTATCTTGTTCACTAAGCAGAATTGTGTAGCCTTCCCTTAATTACTCAGAATTGACGATAGAAAGGTTAATTTTTCTAGGTGATCCATGACGTGGGGACAAAGGAAAGCATTTATTAAAGTAATTGAATCTGTTTAGAGCTTCAGAAAGGGTCATGAAATTATGGAACTTTTGAAGGGGAGTGACAGGAACCACATTTAATAGCTGTGCCTCTTCACCCAAAGTTGGATGAGTCCCCTGAGTTCTGTCAGAGTGTTCTCTTTCTCATGTTGACTTCACATCACATGGCTCCTTTCAGCATTAGTATTCTGACTAGTGACTGACTTTAGCCCCTACATGTATTTAGAGGAGAGACAGAGAGAGAGAGAGACAGAGAGAGAGAGAGAGAGAGACCCTAGAGAATTTAAACATAGGATAAATCTAAGATACTGTGGCACAAGAATCTCCTGATACTTCCTATCATTCTAGGCTAGAAGCTGATGAGGGTTTCAGAATATCTATCTGGTCACATGGGAGCAGCTGCTGTCATGCCAGAGAAATCATGTCCATACGTTAATTCTCACATCCTCCTTCATCTGTCTCTATGTAATCTGCTCTGTTATTCTGTAGAAAATCTTGCTTTTCCAATAAATTTTGTTCAGATGTCTTGGGAGTGCTACCACACTAAGGAATTGCACAAAGAGATTTAGCATCCTTCCAGATGTCGCTAGACATCCTCCCTTTCTCTCTCTTTCTCTCTCTCTCTCTCTCTGTCTCTCTCTCCCTCTATCTCTTTCTCATCATGATTTCAACAAAACAATTATTATTTCTTGAATTTATAAACCTGTGGACTTCATCACCTGCCAGTGCTTGAAGAATCATAAAGAAGCATGTCCTTGATGGAACCACAGATGTGAGTAAAAACTTTTTGGGCATGCCTGTTGCTGGTTCTCTGATGGAGGAGATGGTAGGACAGGAGAACACAGAGTAAATGGAACTTGTTTCCAGTTTTGACAGTAGTGAAATTGCATTCAGTGGCATGCTACATCTTCCAAGAGACCATTTTCTAGTTCTCTACTGGTAGACTAGAAAGCCAGTGTCTCTCTCGACATTTATTTATACTGACTTTATAGAGACATTATTTTCCCTTCACTATCTCTCTTCAGGTGCATATTAACTAAGCTAGTAAAAGTATAGTAGGAAAACTTCAGACACTCTTTGAGAATAATATGCTATGAAGTCCACATTTATTGGCAAGCAAACTCTTCCTCCCATTCTACTTCCCTACCTCCCTGTCTGTTTGTTGCCACATGCCCCAGTGCCCTTCCTAACAGAACTTCTGAAAGGTCAGCGATTAACACTACCAATATGGGTGATCATTTCCAATGCTTTCCAGCATGATGAATGTCAAGCTGTTTGGACAACGATGTTTCTTTTAAAGAAGCCAACGGGGCAGCTAGAAAAATAGCTCTATTGGTAAAGATGTGCACTGGCATGCCTGAGGCTCCTGGTTTAATTCCTAGTGCCACATGTGCTGTGCTCTGACTCCTAACTCTACTCACCTTTCATGTGATGCTCTTTTTAAAATTTATTTTTATATTACAGAATTAAATGTCAACAGGGATTTGAATCCACACCATTTCCACCACCAGAGTTCTGAGTCTTCAGTCTCCTCACTACAATCCACCACAGTTCCCCTAAGGTTGTAGACGTGGGCCAACCATCTTCTCTACAAATATCTGCCCACATTTATACATAGTTTCCTCTTCTTTTCCTGATTCAATCCTCTATTCCCCTCCAAGCCATTCATGACAGCATTACTACCTCCATATGTCCCTCTCCTTTTCCTTCTCTCTGGGTGCTGATGGAGCCAGAGTTCAGAGCCTTTTTATCTTCAACACTTCTCCCCCACTGGGAGTATGGGTCAAGGTTGTTTTGGGGGCGCAGAAGGTGGGAGTTCTGGCTTCTTTAATTGATTCTCCAATGAGTATGGGTGTTGACAGGTCAATCCATACCCCAGCCTATTTCTATCTTTCCCTAGTGGACCAGAGCTCTGGAGATGCCAGGACACATTGGCAAGGTCATCTGCCCAGAAAAGTTGGGATGGAGTCATGGTAGCATCTGTAACTTGGTGTCTGGAAGGTGGCATGCCCTAAGTTGAGGCAAACTGGTTAATAAACAGGCACCAGAAGATAGGCTTAGAACAGGTGAGATTAGGGATTTTAGGGTAGAAGAAAACTAGGGATATCATTTTAGGCGTGTTCCTGGGGGCACACGACTATGGTAGTTTTGTTTGATTTTGGTAACTAGTCTGAAGTTGGATAAGAATATTGTCTGAGAGAATGCTGTCAGAGTAGAGAAAAGGGCTAGTAAGTTGAATTAGGGCAGGGATTAGCTCCCATTCATGTATATGTATGTATATGTATATATATGGATCGACCTGTCAATGCCCATGTTGAGCGGGGAAGCAATTACAGAAGCCAGACTTTCCACCTTCTGCACCCCACAATGACCCTGGGTCCATAGTCCCAGAAGGATAGAGAATGGGAAAGCTATCAGGGGAGGGGGTGGGATATGGAGACTGGGTGGTAGGAATTCTGTGGAGTTGTACCCCTCCTATCCTACAGTTTTGTTAATGTTTCCTTTCTTAAATAAATAAATAAGATAGAAAAAGAAGGGGACCAGACCCATTTATAGGCTTGATGGTGTTCACATGGTGGTCCTCAGGGTCAAGTCTTCTTAAACCCAAAGGCCCCACCTACACCTGCAACCACTCCCATTTCTGGGTGGTCTTTCTCTTCCCCAACAGTCTCCCACTGTGTATGAAGATGAAATATCTTTTTGCTACTTCTTGGGTGGAACTTATGAGAATCATGTTAGGTGAGATAAGCCAGAAAGAAGGATAAATACACTCAAATGTGGAATATAAGAAACAGAGAAAGGGAAAATGCAAGGTGAAACTCCAACTAGATATTGTCTATCACAGAAGATTCAAGGACTCCAGCAGGGGAGGACCAGGATGATGTAGAAGATGGGGCTGGAGATCTTATGGACAATGTTGAAGGAAGATGACAAGTTGCTGGGGGGTGAGAGATGTTGACACCTATCACGGGGAAATGTGAAGCTGTACACCTGCAGCAATAGTCTTGTTAGTCAACATTTACTCAATACAGTGACCTATAACCCAAAAGCCAACAATTTCTTCTGAAGGGTGGAAATATATGCTTTCTCTTGACAAAACTCTGAGAGGTGCATTTTGGCGAAAAAAACAAGCTATAAAAAAGTTATATGTTTATAAATATTATAGATTATTTATTAATCTAGAAAGATGGAACAAACCAAACATGACATAGTCTGACTGGATTGTGTTTTATTTAGACCCTAGCTCATTATACCTGTATAATTGGTGTCAGCTATAGAAACATATTGGTGTCAGCTATAGACTGGTAAGCACCCTATCCAGTTCTTACCTTTTGATAACTCATCCATAAAAATAAATCCAGTTATTAAAAAATGTTTGTTGTGGGAAATATATCCTAGACAACATCCTAGAAATTAAATGACATTTATCCAGAATATTCTAAGAAGAGGGTTTAATATCCTACTGTATTTCTTTTAGGTTCTTTCCTTTTCTCTCTCTGGGTCCTGATGAAATTGAGGTTCAAAGACCTCTCATCATCTTCCCCTCTGGGAGCATGGAACAATATTCTTTATGGGGTGCAGAAGGTAGGAGTTCTGGCTTCTGTAGTTGCTTCTCTGCTGGACATGGATGTTGGCAGGTGAATCCACACCCCCAGTCTGTGTCTGTCTTTCCCTAGTGAAGCAGCGCTCTGGGAAGGTGAGATTCTGGAACAAATTGGTGAGGCTGTCTGCCCAGGGAAGTCAGGATGGAATCAGAGTAGCCTCTGCAACTTGGTGTCTGAAAGACAGTAAGATATAAACTTTGTCCTACTGTATTTAACACTCAGATTCTCTTAACCAAGAAAACAGTGAAACAATTTGCCAGATAAAAGCCAAGAAGACTGTGAGCTGGGCTGTTTGTAGCATTCTTGAAATCACTCTTTTCCAGAGATCAGGACTCATGGGGCGCGAGCGCTTCCACACTACAATCATCCTCTCTGGCATTATGCTATTCCACTGCAGAATACTGTGCCCCAGTATGGTTCCGTAGCCCCCATGTCCACTTGGTCGATTCCAAATTATATTCCTCCATGAGGATAATTTCTGGAACCATCCATTCCAACCCGGTTCCATGGCTGCCAGTTCTTAGCAACATCGCCCCGCCAGATATTCGTTGGGATGCGGCATCATCTGCTCGACCAGACCTGCCAATATACGCGGATATCTTCGCCCACCCTGTCCAACGCTTGACGTCTCGTCACCCAGTCTGGTCCCCTACACCTACACTGAACTTCTCTGTTCCAGACTCTTGGAAACAGAGTTGGCAGTCAGCTGAGGTAAAGAACAAACACCTCATCACAGACCCCTGTAAGCGTCAACCCGGCTTTGCCTAGCACGTTATGATTGGGCCCTCCTCAATCGCTATGGAACAGGCCATGGCCGGTGCGCCGCTATGTTCCATCGCTGGGGAACCAGAGACGACCCGAACTGCCCCTGCGGCTCCAGACAGACTATGACCCACATAGTCAACGACTGCCACCTCTCCAGATTCAAAGGAGGTCTCGAAACTTGACATCAGGCTCAACCTGACGCTGTTGACTGGCTACGGAAGAAGGGCAAACGCTAGAAGAAGGACTGTTAACAGCAATCACATGCAATTCTCAGTTTCTCCCTACTTATTCAATCATCACACTTCTCAGTTCAAAGTCTTCTTACCTGTGTTTATAGAGTGCTTCTTTATCTTTCCACGCAGGCATGCTCTACTTTCTTCTTTCATGATAACACACACTGACAAGATGCCAGATCTTCTCATTCAGCCATTCCAGTCCCACTGGTCCCGTGTCCCGTGTATGCTGTCTGCTGACAGTTAGAACAACAGGGAGTAACGGTGTGGTTAGGATGTGGATATCCTGGGGAGGAACTGCTACTAAATTAAGTTTGATTGAGGTATACATCAAATCACCTGTGGAAATCAAATAATTTGGACTCTCGAGAGAGAAACATTATCATTGATACATCCTGAATCCAGAAGCCTACAATCAGTTTATCATGTTATCTTCCAGATTGGCACCATCCATTCTGAGAATGAATTAGAGCTCTATTTGTTCTACAAACTTGCTAGCACTTGACATTGCAAATACTTTTTTTAAAACCATTTTAATAGATGACTTCAAAATGCCCTTATGGAAGAAAAAAAAGGCTCCATGGATGAATTTATGTTCCCCACGAACGTAAACTCTAGAATGATGTGTAAGCTTGTTCTGAATAATATTTGATTAGGAAATTAAAAATTGACCGAGCTGATGGTGAACTGTTTTGATAACATCTGTTACCTGTGTGCCCATCTGTATAATTAGTTTATTTGGAGACTTACAGAATTTTTTTGAAGATTAAAAGAGGATAGAAAAAGAAAAATAGTTGCTATCACAAAGGATGTCACTGTCTTAATCATTCTGTTCACCAGAATATGTTATGTTTCAATTAAAGGTGTGTACTTCTCAGACAGATGATAAATAACCCTCTAAAGCTAGGAATTCCTTTGACAGGAACATGATTATGGAAAATTAAGCTTGAGATTTTAGTGATAGAGGTGATTTCAAGTGAATTGAGTCTGGCACCTTAATCTCATGACTAGAACTGGAAGCCAAGGAATCGGAGATGGATTTTTCTGTACATCACATCTGGCATGAGAACCAACTGGTTATTTATTTATTTATTTTTATTTCTACCTCTTGAGAAGCAGTCCCCTCCCCTTGCAGGTAGGGCTGACTAATTTTTAGAGCATCTAAATTGGTGTTCTTTCCCGTGTGTTAGTGTCCATAATCGCAGGCATGGTCATTATCCTTTGTTATTTTAATAGTTGTATTTATTTATTTATTTTTATTATTGGATAGAAACAGAGAGAGAGAGTGAAAATAGAGATGGAAAAAGACAGAGAGACATCTGCAGTCCTGCTTGACCACTGGTGAAGTTTTTTTCCCCTGCAGGTGGGGACAAGGGGCTGGAACCTGGGTCCTTGTGTGCTGTAATGTGTTTCCATTTCTTTTGTTTAGTAAAAGCAAATCAATCCAGTTTTTCTCTTCAAAGATCCACAGTGAAATCTCTTTGCTTCTGGAGGAGAGTTATCCAGATATTAAGGTATTCTTCTTTGGAAATCCATGATCATAGACATTTGTGTGTCAGTATGCCAAAATAATCATTGGACTTTGTTGTAGAGACAGAAACACATTTGGAAAAACAAGTTGGTGGGGCAGTTAGCTGGATCTAAGAAATTTGAAAGAAGTTAATTCGTTTCTGTTCAGAATTTCTTCATAATTAAGAGTTTCCACTTCATAGCTCAAGACTTTCCCTCCCTTAGGAAATCTGAGCTGGCCAAGTATGGGTTTGAGAAATTAAGTGTAGAAGAAACACCTCTTCTTCTGTTCCTGCCAAACTTTGAGTGGACTGGTAATCTATGCTCCATCTTCCTTATTTTTTTCTTGGTGATTTCATATTAATTTACAAAATTATGAAATTACAGGTATGCTTCCATACTCGTCCCACCACCAGAGTTCTGTGGACTCATTTTTTTTATAGTTTCTAAAATTCTGATCATATTTTATATTCTGAAGCCAAAAGATAAGAACAGTTTTGTTGAATAGATCTGGGACATCAACTAAATCATTTAAGGTTTTTTTTTTCTTTCTTTCCTTTCCTCTCTCCCCCTCACCCTTCCTTCCCTCCCTCCCTCCTTCTCCTTCCTTCCTTCCTTCCTGCCTGCCTTCCTTGCTTCCTTCCTTCCTTCCTTCATAATGAGAAAGAGATAACAGCACTCAGCTGTAGGATTGAGCCTTTCACCTCTGGTCCATCAAGCTTGTAAGTCTTACATTCTGATATGCCAAGTAATCTCCCAGCATATGTCATTGTAATGTTTTCTCTCTTTTTTTTAGTTCTGTTTTATATAGTGTGGGTTTTTGTTTGCTTGTGTGCTTGCTTGCTTGTATCAGTGAGACTCTGTGCCTGAAAGACAATTTTGTGCTCCTGGTGAACATATATTTTTCCTTGTATAGAGACAGAGAGAAGTAAAGATGGGGAAAGATAGAGGGAGAGAGAATGAGCACCCCTTTGTTCAACCAGGTGTATCACCACCCAGTCCCTCTTAATGGTTCCACTATCACAGCATGTATATAATTTACATAAAATAAATATCTGTATTTTTTTATCTACTGAAGTGATTTTCCCCATTTTTCCCACGTAGTAAGTGGCAACGGCATCACAGAGGCTCTGTGGAGGGATCTTCAGCCACAGTGCAGCCACCTCCACAAACTCGTCTTGACTTGGCTAGAGGAGCACAGCTAATCTGGGAGCTACGGTCAGCTGTCAGTGGAGCAGGTGTGCTGGGGTGTTAGACAGTTTGCTCACAGTGTTTGCAGCTCAAGAACCAGTGGCTCTGTCTCCCTTGGCTGCTGCCTGGTGGCCACATGCCTCCCTGCTGCCAGCATGGCGGCTCTGGTGGTGAAGGGAATGATTACAAAGAAAAACAAGCATTTGGGTTCAGCGATGGCTTGTCTCTCCTCAAAGATACTTAGCTTTCAATTAACGTACTTTTTAATGTTTTTTTTCCTTAGTCCTCCCATTAATTCATAGCTGCATCCAGGATGATGAGTAAAACTGTCCCATCAAGACTGCCGGTTGGGGAATTGCACACACAGTTCTTTAAAGGGTGTTTTCGGGGTCTAGACTCCTGGTGTTTGTGTCTCACCATTATCACTGGGCATCTCCATCGGGGACACCACAATGGACCCTTTTGGGGGTCCCCATAGGACCTTGCCCTCAATATGGATCAACAATGGTAGAGAATGTCCATCCTCTGAAGGGAGATAGGATGACATACTCTATCTACCACCTGAGGAAGATGGGTCCTGAAATTGGTGCAACTCAGAATGTTCCTACCCATGAACACAGAACACAAGTTCGGACCTACCAGGATGTAGAAGTTACACAGGCTCCTATGCTGAATATGGGTCCCCAGATCAAATCAATGGGGATAAGAGTCAACAATATTTATACAACGTTCCCATATTTGGGAGCTACTCTCTTCCCTGACCCAGATTTCTAGCCCCTTTTCCAGCTATGACATCATCTCCCCAGACAATAACTTGGGACCACCTGCATATCAGATGTCAGGCTCAGGCAAAAACTAATAAAGTCATGGGCCCTTTGGAACATAACTAAAATACACCTACTAGCTATTTCCAAAATAGAGACCCCAAATCTTCATTTGCAATATCCCAGCCTTTAGGTTCACGGTTAATAGACAATTTGTTTGGCTTTATATGTTAACTCTTTTTTAGACACCATGTTCCAGATGCTACCATGATGTCAACTGGACTTCACTTTCTTTAAAACATTAGTGCTGTAGTATCTCTCCCTTTCTCTCTGTCTCTATCTGAAAAATATCACCCAGGTTCAAGAATCCAATACAACACGCACACAAGTACACACACACACACACACACACACACACACACACCACAGTAGAGCTACAAAGTGCCAGGAACACCCTTGTCTTCTTCACATGGAAGACCTTTGAGACTTGCATTTGATGAACATGGAATGTGATTTCTTTGTTGTTGTATAAACTTCTTCATATGACAATGGGGGTCATAGTAGCAAATCTTTTCCTCATTTCCAGTTACAAAAGAATGCCCCTGGTTGGTGAGCCTACCACCTTCTTCTGATGCCTTTATCTACATCCTAGAGAGACTGTCCACTCCACTTTGACAAAGCAATGGAATCCCTTATTTTAAGAGAGGACGATAGTTTTACCTCCTCAGAATCTTTCCTGCTTTACTGTGCTACTTATTTTCTGTCAAAATCCCTAACCCTGTTGGCTCTGAATAGTGACATTTATAGGACCAGTGAGGTTTTGAGAGAAAAGAAATTGTTTTCTTTATCAAGTGCTTGGAGACTGTTAATGTCAACACACAGAGAGATACTACAATATATTCTAATAGAATGCTGTTACTCAGGTTTATCACTCTCGTATAAATCAGAACTATAAACTGTTGTGACTGCAATTACAGGAAATAAACCCACCTCTATGTACCACTGAATCAAATATGCCACCAAGAGATGATCCTACTTCATCAATAATGATGTCATTATACAAACTCTTTGCTATAACCACTTGCTTATGGGATTATACAACTGAGCCATCGGTGGTGCTCCCCTCCCCTCTTTAGTTATCTTGACTCTCTCTAACCCCTGAAACAGCTATTATAGCCCTTTTCCACTTCCTTCCTTCCTTCTCCCCACTGCATCCCACTGGTTCACTTTCAGATGACCTTGCTTCCTTGTTTTCTGTAAATATAGCACAGTTCTCAACATGAAACGTCTTTCATTTTCTCCCAGTTTTCACATGATATGCTCTAGTGATCTCTTTTACTTTTCTGAGTCATGGACTATTGTAATTAAAACAAAAAGGACTTTGCTATTTGGCACATAAAGGACTTGACTGCGGTGCAGCTGGGAATGGGTTTAAACAATCAAATCTGGGACCAGGTGGTGGCACACCTGGTTAAGCACACACATTACAGTGCACAAGGACCCAGGTTCAAGCCCCTGGTCCTCACCTGCAGAGTAAAAACTTCAGGAGTGGTGAAGCATGGCTGCAAGTGTCTCTGTATCTCCCCCTCCTTTCAATTTCTGGCTGTCTCTATCCAATAAACAAAGATAGTAAAAATAAATAAATAAATAAATAAAACAATCAAAGCTTTAGTATGTGGTACAGTAGTACAGAATATTATTATTTTAGGTATGGCAAGATAAGCAATAAATTGGCAGTCCTGAGATTAAACTAGTCACATAAGTCCATTAATTAGTTACTCAAAGTTCAGCCCAATGTGTTCATTTACTGTGATCAGCAGCTGTATGAGGGGTCCTGAGAAGCCTCAGCTCGGGTCACCATGTGCCTCAAAATATCACGGATAAGAATAGGTCAGCTCATGAGAAAGGTAACTATCAAGATTTAAATCCACATGTGTCCAAGCCCTGGGAAAAGTGCCATACCTGTGAGCTCATCTCTCCCTCTGGAAGAATCCAGCTGTTTCTAGCCCCCACCTTCCATTCCAGCATTCAGTCACATTGCGCACTCAGGAAAGAAAGACAGACTTCCAGCCACTTGCAAGTTACTTGAGTTTCCACCAGTCCATCAGCCTGGTGTAAGTCCTTATGGCAGTGCTATGCTACAACACAACAGCGGACCACACTGATATGGCAAAATTTTAAAAAGATGTCCAAAATAAATACAGGTCTATACACCCAAACAAGTCCTCTTCTGCTCTCCTGCTTTCATCTCGCTTACTGAGTTTTTAATGCTTTGTGAAATTTATTCATTTTTAAAGCTTCTCAAGTACAATCTTTGCAACATTTAGACCGTTTCGATATAAACTTTGATTACTTTTTAGCGGCAATATAATTTGAGCCTGGTGAGATGCACACATTTTTAGATCAATGTGTGTGAGTCTTGGCAGATGACACAGCTCTATAGCCATCTTCCCAATGTGAAGATAGAGCATTCAGTGATTCTAGAAAGTTCTCTCTTGCCAGCCAGCTTTACCACTCCCCCATGCCAGGGCCACTAGTGATCTGATTTTTGTCCCTGGAAAGCTGGATTTTATTATTTCTAGACCTTCCTCTATATGTGTTGGACTTTATTCAAAGGTCTTAGAATGGAGCAGACCCATCCCTAGCTAGTGGGGATGGTCTCATGAAATGCCGTCAGCTGAGATGGCAATGAGTAGGCATCTAATGGTCCTCCCCGGCACAGGGCCATGGAGGTGGGTCTGCCTGCAGTGCTGACATCAGCAAAGCCTGGACAAGTATACATCACCAGCAGGCCCACCCTTGGGGTACATGGGTGACTTACCTACTTGCAGCCACCTTGGCAGAAAAAATGCTGCCACCATACCTGGTGGTGGAGAATGAGACAGGGCCAGCACTCCTTAATCTTCATTAAGTGTCAGAAAACAAACCAAGACCAGACTTCTTTTGGTATCCTGTGCAATGCTGAAGAACGAACTCAGATCTTACTCATGTCTCTATTATTAACTGAGCAGACTCCCTGGTCTAGTCACTAAATTCTCCATGTTCTCGAGCAAAAGAGAAGGAGCTAGAGTGGGGAAAAGAGATACAGAAAAAGAAAAGGTGGAAAGACAGACCGAGAGGAGAGAAATATACCACTATTCCACTTCTGAAGAAGTTTCTGATCCCATACTTTCTGATGCTTGTTATTGAAAATCCTACTGATTGTTACCTTTGCACCTATGTTTGCAAAATATGTGTTATTTGTCTGTCAGGTACATTCCCTTGACTAATAATGCCACAAGGCCTGTTTTTCAGGCTGTGTCCTTTGATATAAGAATCCCTCTCTATGGCAAAGTTTAGATATGGCAGAGATTTTACTAGCCCAGGCTAATTAGTGGTGGCATTGCACACATGTGATCACTCATAACTCTGATGTTTGCCTCCTGCCCTGAGGGCGTGGAGATTATGATTAGGATGACTGGAATAAACTCAATAAAATCTTATGGCCTCAAAGGAATATAGGTGACATAATGTCATTCAGACAGTGGTAGTTTTAAGCACCCTTACTCTGATGTTTTCCCCCTTTGAATATATTCTGAGCTCTATAACCACCTGTTATTTGTGCCTGGACATTTACTCCTGATGAATGTTTCACTTAAAAAACAGCTATGATACCCCTCATTCCTTTTTGGTATAATAATTTGATTACATAATTTTACAAGTAAATACACTGGGAAGCTTAGTAGAACACACACTTGACATTGTCCCAGCTGGGGTGCCCTGTGTGTGTGTCCTCATGACCTCTTCTGATCAGCCATATGACAACTGGCTGTTGGCTATACTCTCTCCACCCTGGGACACATCTAAGGTTCCCTGCCCATGAAGTTGCAATACTCCACCATCCCTAGAGTTCCCTTTGGTGCTGTCCATGGGGCTTCCATGTGGTTCTGGGGCTGAAACTCCCACCTTTGCACTGGTGGGGTGCTCCTCAGAGTAACCTTCCCCCGCACACACATTCTTTTGTACCCTCTGGGGTTAATCATTACACTGTGCATTTTGGACTGTCGGGGCTAATTCAATATCCCAACATATGAGAATAAGCGACCTCTTCTTGAAGATGGCTGAAAACTCAGAGAGAAAAGTCTTAGTCTTCAAGCCCTGTGTTTCTTCCTTTATACAGTGGCCATGTCTTGGCTTTTCTCACAATCTGACCCATTCCAATTGCACATCATCTGAGGTTCTCCACTAACCCCTTGGTGAGACAAAGTGTTTGGACATAGGCCAAGGAATCCACAAGCTGCACTCAAAAGGGAAAAAAAGCTTCAGGAGCAAAGGGCTCTTTCAGTCAGTCTAAATGTCTCAGATCAGTATGACATCAGTTAAGTGTCCTTGACACAGGCCCTAATCAGATTGCAGAGGGACCGCAGACACTCAGAACAACACTAGAAATGTTCAGAAAACAGAGCCTGTGCTACATAAGGTTTCATTTAGATGGCAAGGATGTATGACATATTTCATACATATATATAGTGGAGACAGAGATAAATCAAAAGGAAATGGGGAGATATAGAGGAAGAGAGACAGAGACACCTGCAGCAGCGCATTGCCACTCCTGAAATAGGCAGGAGCCAGGTCTTGAACCCAGGCCCTTGCACATTGCAGCATATACGTTCTGCCAGGGATGACATGACCCTGTCATATTTTTTCTAATTCTTGCAATTCTCTTTTTAAATGGAAGTGATGACATGCTGCCCTTGTGCTAATGACTCCAGGAGGACAGCAAGTCATCAGTAGAGCAGAGGAACTGAGTTCAATTCCTGGTACTTCATATACCAGAGATGAAGTCTAGGTTCCTCTATTATGAAAATAAATCAGTCTCTCTGAAAAAGCTATATAAAGTGAAAACAAAATAATAAAGTTGATATATGTTCATAGTTTTGTAATTAGCCCTTATATATTTAAATTGTTTGCCTCTGTGACCTGCCAATATAGTTGTGGTATTCATTAAATTATTCATTATCTCTGGGGTCTGAGCAGTGATGCAGGGGGCTGGGCAGTGGTGGACCCAGTTAAGTTCACACATTACCACTTGTGAGGTTCTGGGTTCAAACTCCTGCTCCCTACCTGCAGGGGAAGCTTCAGGAGTGGTGAAGCAGTATCTCTTTATTTTGCCCCCTCTCCTCTCAATTTCTCTCTGTTTATCAAATAAAAAAAAAAGAAGAAGGCAGATAATATAATAGTTATGCAAAGAAATTCTCATGCCTGAGGTTCCAAAGTCCCAGGATCAGTCCCCCACAGCATCATAAGTCAGATGGGAGCAGTTTTCTGGAAAAAAAAAAAAAAAGGAAGGAACGCAGAAAGAGAGAGAGAGAAAGGAAAGGAAGAAGGAAGAAGGAAAAGGAAGAAAGAAAGAGAAAGAAAGAAAGAAAAAAGAAAGGATAAAAAAAGAAAGAAGGAAGGAAGAGTGAGAGAAAGAAAAAAAGGAAGACAAACAGGAAATGATCCTCTGGAGCAATGGATGTTTGGTGCAGGAACTGAGCCACAGTGATAACCCTGGTGGCAGTGAAAATCAGAACAAATAAAATAATAGGAATTATTATCCTTAATTATAGTTGATGAATGCATTAGCTCAGCTTTTCTCTAAAGTTTTAGAGTCATTTTCTTGACCAGTGTCCCATTGATTAGAGGTGTAATTACTCAGCTATAATGAGGGGCATCTGTAGTTACAAGAGCCGATTTCCTATTCATTATGATCAGCTTTTGCACTTTGTCCAAAAAATAGCCTTTCCTGTTCTTGAAATTTTCCAATCTCAAGATTTTTTTTTTAATGTGGGTATGGGATTGAGGAGAATAAAGTCTAATTTAAAAAAATATTTTCTCTTACTGAAGCACAAATTCAGAAATGCAACTACAAAACACCAAATAAAATTTTTACTACTACTTTATTAAGACAGTTACCTGTGTAATCTGTTTGGAAAAAATCTTGTCTCTGAAGACATTTAAGCACAATTCCTTCTTAAATATAGAAAGAGGTTGATTTTCTTTTTACTTTGATGGGATTACAATGCTAATTATTCAGACTTATCTCAGCTGTGGAACACATGACTTACATACTAGAGGCTCACAGTTTGATTCTGGACATCACATATACAAGCAAATTTTTAAAAATTAAGCATTCAGGTTATTGTTTTGGTGAACTAAAATGACCAGCCTGAACGCAAGATGTTAACTGAAATATGAGATCACATTAGGGTTTAAAATGCACATGGTTCTTGTTATCTAAATTATGGTAAACTTACCATTTATGATATCACAGCTATGTGAGAATGAAACAAACAAAAAACCAATTAAGCTAAGTGATTTTCTAAGGCCTACAAGTAAAATGAGATCTCCAAGTTATCTCACCTGGATAGAGCCCTACTTTGCAATGTAAGAACTCAGCTCTAATCTGACCCCTACCACACTGAAGGAAGCTTTGGTGCTGTGATATATCTCTCTTTCCCTTTCTCTCCTCTCTTTTTTCTCTATCTGTTCTCTATCTCTTCTCTTTTCTATCTCTCCTTCTCTCTGCCTATCTGCTTTCCTCACTGTTTCTCTTTGTTTCTCTCTCCACGTGTATATATAGTAAAAGCAAAATGAAGGCATTTATTTCCAGGAACTACTAGATTCAAACACACCACAGTATAAGTAAAATCTGATAAAAAAGAAAAACACTGATGAAAATGCAGCAACAATATAATAAAATTTTAGATACTAAAGGGTGAGATCAAAGACCAAATAAGCATGGAAAGTGGGAAGAAGATTCTATTACTATAGGAAATATCTATGCTAACAAGGCCATGCTGTTCAGTGAAAAGGTCTACAGGGAAGAGATTGTACTTTCTCTTCCTGAAGAATCATATTAATTGTAGAGTCAGAAGTAAATTACATTCTATTCATCACTATGAAAACAACAGAAATGTATGTGAGTGTCCCTTGAGTGAATTCTATGTGCATTATGGGTAGTAATCATTTCTAGTTTAAAATGCTCAGCATACCATCTTTTCAATTTTTAGATTAATTTATTTCATCTTCTTCTCTGCTCCTCTCTTATCAAGTGTAATTAAGTTCAAACGGGCTGTATAGGTTTGAGAAGACATCTCCCATGATGCCTCAGTATTTCCTGGACATAACAGGACTAGTTCAGAGTCAGCTAATAGTACTACTCCTTGAGATGAAAAATCCACAGTCCATCCATCTTCCTTCTCCCATTGCAATGTCTTCGATTTCGCTGATCATGGATTGGATGAGAAGAAAAAAAAAAAAGGAGAAGATTGCTTTCTTTCCTTATTTCTTATTTCACAGATAAGAGAGAAATTGAGAGGGGAGGAAAGAAAGAGAGACAAATACAGAGAGAGAGAGGGAGAGAAGCATCCCCCCTGCAGCTGAGGAGTTAAGAGAGAAATTGAGATGGGAGGAAAGAAAGAGAGACAAAGACAGAGAGAGAGAGAGAGAGAGAGAGAGAGAGAGAGAGAGAGAGAAGCATCCTCCCTGCAGCTGGGGAGCAGGGGCTCAAACTCAAACCAAGTGCACCACCACCCAGCCCCTACTTTTCAAGGATAAACCCAACAAAACCTCTGCATTTGGACTTTATGTAAGAGACCTTGTGCTCTCCTCTGACCATGTGTAAGCATGATGAAAGTATAGAAAGGGGTTCTAGACAATTGTTCTTCATTCAAGTCTGAATCCAAAGCCCAGTGTACCAAGGTCTGAACTTGCACTTCAACCAGGGTAAAACTCATCGATGTTTGGAACACAACAGACAGAGTGTGAGGGAAGGACACAAGTCACCTTCCAGGAAATATAGACTGGAGTCACTTCTTCAAATAATAATGTGTGGGAATGTACTGAAGGCACAGTTCTTGACTACAAACTGCTCTTAAACATCCCAGAAAAGTTGTCAAAATAGACACAAGTAGCTGCCTTTGTTCCTGCTTCTGTGCCCGTTTCTATTTTCCAAGTGATTTTTTTTTCAGTTAATTAATAGACACATAAGTTTTACTACTTGAGTTCATATTATGTCATTATTTTGACTGGAAGATCATTTAGTTTTAGTATGCTAATTTGCTTGGCTTACAGTGAATACAGTTTTTTATACACATGCAACATTTCTCAGTTTTCTGTCAAACACCTTTACCCCCCAGCCCAGGTCCTTCTCCACCATCAGCACCACCAGGACTTAAAAGGCCCCCCGTCCACCAGAGTCCTTTACTTTGGTGCAAGACACCAAACCCAGTCCAAGTTCAGCTTTCTGTTTCCCCTTCTGTTCTTATTTCTCCACTTCAGTCCATGAGTGTGGTCATCCCATCTTCATCCTTCTCTTTCTGGGTGATCTCACTTCACAGGATTCCTCTAAGCTCTGTCTATTATTTAATCTATAAAATGAAATGTCTCTGATGTAATTTAGGAGGAAATATTGTTAGAATAACAGTGCACTTCTTGCAAAATCTTTGAAAATTGACTTTGACAAGGCATGAATAAGATGGACACAGAAGCTAAGTATTTTGCCAAAGCTGTTGTGACCCCAACAGAAGTTTGGAACTATTAGCATATAAATGACATCAGCCTGAGGCTGGAAACACAAAGGAATGTATGAAAGCCCTGGACTCTAGCAGCTGGCTCTCTTTATCTGCTGCTTCTCCTCCTGGTCAAACCTGTCTCAACAGAGGTGCCCCAGGTATCCATCATGGCTACTTCTCCTGGGAACTGAACACCTGTGACTCTGCTAGCCAGTAAACTCTTAAGACTCCCCTACAGCCATGAGCAACCTTTACTTCAGCTGATAATTGTTTATCTTATGGAACTAAACTTTTGATAATTATACTCAAACTTTATGGGCCTAGCCTACTCTTAACCCCTGATGATAATTAGTTATTTTGCCTTTTACCTGTTCCACCCTAATAAAACCCTCTATTGTTTAAACCTGTTCTCAGCTCCCCACTGTGAATCCTTTTACATGCCACAGCTCCCAACCGCCCCCCCCCTTTTAAGTTAAATTACAACAAAAGTGTTCATCATATACCCAGAAGTCTCCTGGTTCTCCCTTTAAGTCAATCAACAATATGATTTTCTATGAATTACCAATGGTCTGCTTCTTACTAAGATGAATTAGGGTTTCCTAAAGTCCTGTGAACATGAATATTACTATCAGCAAAAAGAACTTAAACAATAATGCTTTTTATGTTTTCCATTGAATACACCAATGGTTACATTGATTTGTGTCTATAATTTATCTGCTAATTTTATTTTTATTGGTATTATTTTCTTAATTGTGGTTGCTTATTAATTTATTTTATATTGCCACCAAGGTCTACCACTGAGGCTCCTGCTTGCATGAGAAATCCATCACTCCTAGTAGCTCTTCCCTCATCCATTTCTTAGTAGATAGGACATAGAGAAACTGAGAGGAGAGGGAGAACTAGAAAGGGAGAGAGACTGAGAGACACCTGCAGACTTGCTTTACCACACACAAAGTCTCCCCCCTGCGGGTAGGTAGTCTGGGCTCAAACCCGGGTGCTTGGGCACTGTAACATGTGTGCTTAATAAATAAGGTTTACCGCTTCCCAGGCCCTTCTTCTTCTTCTAGCGTTTGCCCTTCTTCCATAGCCAGTCAACAGGTCAGGTTGAAAGCTGTCAGGAGCTGCTTGTTGCTGGCTTTGAAAGTGACTGGGATCCATGTGGATTCAGTCGGCTAGGAAGGATCGTCAGTTTCCCCAATGAATGGGTACTCACGGGATGTACCACGAGAAGGTCTATCCAATGCATCCCTTCCCAGGCCCTAATTACCTATTAATTGTATTTACTTTTATTTTATACTCTCTCTGCAAATTCTTCACAAATAGACACTTATGTTTTGGTTTTATTCATTTTTACTTTCTAATATAATTGATCACACCCATACATTTCCTGATATGTTCTGTCCTGGTTGTGTCTTCCAGTTTTTGATATAATTTTATTTTCAGTGATGTAAAATCTCATATATTTTCTAACTTCTCTTTTGCTGCTTTGAGATGTGGGCTATTTCAAACACACTATTAAAATTGCTAGATAGGGTAGTCCCCAGATAACTCCCCACTGTTGACTTTTAATTATCTCATGCTCCTAGAACAAATTCTGCATGGTTTCAATTATGTTATATTTATTTGAATTGGCTCTGTGGCCCAGTATGTGGTCTGCCTTGTTGATCTCCAGGGTCATTTAATAAGATGTATATTTCGCCACTTCTGGGGAGAGCATACTCAATAGATACAAGAAGCTCAAAGTGGTAGGTTTTCTCAAAGATATCTGCTCTGTCTTAAATGTATATTCTTAACCTTTTTTGCTTATCCAATCAAATACTTGGTAAGAAAGTCTCACTTCCCTGAATACTGCACCTCACTCTTTCTCCTACCTCTGCTACCATTCCTCTCATAAACATAAATCCCTTCTACCACCCACTTTCTGTGCCAGTGCAAGAGGCTACACTCAAGATCTCATAGCCTCTTTCTGTCTCTTGTCATAACATGTTACCTTAAATGAATCATTTCATGCCACTGGTTATTTTTTTCAGAGAAAGTTTCCCCAGAAATTGCAGACTGCTGAATGCCTTCATTTCTCAACTTCCCTTCTGAAACTGTGTGATCAGACACTGGGGCTACACTTTAGTGGAGGCTCAAATTCAAGCTTGGCAATAACTGTTGCCTTGTCTGAACCAATAAGCAGTTGCCAGGCTCCCAGTTAGCATGGATGGTCACTCTTTGATTCTTCCTTGAGACATTTTGATCACTGAGCTTCTTTTTCTAACGCATTTCATTTGGGGGATTAATGCTTTACAGTTGTTGATGCATGTATAAAATTTGCCAGTTTTCTGTAAAACACTCTCACACCCAGCCTAGCTCCTCCTCTACCATTAGGCACCAGGACCTGAAAGCCCCCCACCTGCAAAGTGCTTTACTTTTGTGCAGTACACCAAACCCTTTCCAAGTTCTGCTTTGTGTTTCACCTTCTGTTCTTATTTCTCCACTTCTGCCATGATTGAGATCATCCCATATTCATCCTTCTCTTTCTGTCTTCTCTCAGTTGGCATGATTCTTTCAACTTCCATCCAAGAGGAGGTGAACAAAGTGATTTCATCATTCTTAATCACTGAGTATTCCATAGTGTATATAGACTGCAGCTTTCTAAGCCACTCATCTGTTGTTTGACACATGGCTTCCAGGTTTTGACTATTACAAATGGTGCTGCTATGAACACAGGTGTACACCGATCTCTTTGGATGACTTCTCTGCCGTTATACTCTCTGGATAACTCTCAGCTTTCTCCCATTACATTCTTCTCCAGTCTTCACGAGTTGAAAGGTTTTGGCATCTCAATGTGGTCTCAACTTCTCAGCTCTCCCCTTCTTCACCTTTCAAAGATCGTATCTGCCTCCATAGCACTGCATACCACCTTCAGATGCTCAGACACATTTATTTTGCATATTATGGCATCTTCAATTCTCATATAGTACTGCATACCCACAAACTCACCCAGAATGTCTCATGGAAATGCCAAATGTAGTAGGGAGAAGAATCTCTTGGCCTCCTTGTTTCTCTTCAAGATGCACCTCCAGTAGCTTTCTCCCCTTCAGACCAGTGGCCATTATCATATCACTGAACAGGTGACAATTGTATTCATTTTCTCCTTATTTCAACTATGTGTGGAACCAACCATTCTGTCCTCTCCTCTTTAATCTCATTTTTTAGTCTCATTTGGATTGTCACAATGAATCTTTTACTTTATCTCCCCTCAACAACATCTATTTATCTTTTTTGTGTAGATGGCTCTGTTGGTGAAATGTTCTATAAGGCTGATGCTATCAAAGGTATATACTTTCACATCTCTTCGGGATAGGTGTCCACACAACACAGCCACCAGCTAGAAGATTATTTTTTAATTATTTTCACATAGAAAGGCAATCATAAAGAATTCAATTCCTTGGGAGTTGTGAGGTAGTGCAGCAGGTTAAGAGCAGGTGGTGCAAAGCTCAAGGACCGACGTAAGGATCCCGGTTCAACCCCTGGCTCCCCAACTGCAGGGGAGTCACTTTACAAGTGGTGAAGCAGGCCTGCAGGTGTCTATCTTTCTCTCCCCCTCTCTGTTTTCCCCTCCCCTCTGCACTTCTCTCTGTCCTACCCAACAACAATGACAACAATAATAAAACAACAAGGGCAACAAAAAGGAATAAATAAATAAATAAATAAATATTTAAAAAAAGAATTCAATTCCTACACGCCAAACCTTCTAAGGGTTTCCTCTTAGATTCAGCATAAAATCTAAACTCTAGTCCTGATGGAATGTCCTTCATGTATCCTCCCACCCTATCCCATGAATCTTGTCCTTCTAAACATGCCAAATTGTTTCCTACTGTTCTCTCTGCTGAAAACATTCTTTCCCACAGTTCTGAGTGAACATATCCCCTCAACAGTTTCTGATTTCTTTTTACATACCACCCTTGAGAGTATATTCCCTTAGGATCTAAAAAATAAACAGTAGCCAGTCAAGCATACGCTTACGCTCTGTATTCATTCAACCTACTTTGTTTTCCTTCATAATACATGTCTCTACTTGACATAACCTTACTTCTCTATTTCATTATTTCTCAATATGGTGATAATTGTATTGCATCTTTGTTTATTGTATCCATTGCTCTAACTCAGCTCACTGAAACAACTATCAGCTCATCCTACAGTGAGCATTTACTGAGTGTGAATAATGTTATCGCACACCTATGCAGATCGGAAACTCTACTGATACAGTGATGGGAACTGATGTCCCCATACTTGTAGACAGTTCAAAAATAGCTTACCTATTTTGCTCTTGTTATTGTTGGGACATCAATCCTCTAGACTGATTTTCTTCTCAGATAAAATGAGAAACAGAGGGTGAGAGAGGAAGATACCACAGCAAGGAAGCTTTTCCCACTGCAGTTGAGGCCTGGATGTGACCCAGGTCCTACACAGGACAAAGCAGGTACCCTCACCAGCCCTCAAAGCAAACCAATTTACAGAGACACTACCTATGTCATTGTCTCTACAGCTTCTGTCTCTATTTGATAAATTCAACCCATAGCAAAGAAGCCCCAGAGATGGCCAAATTATTTATTAAAAAAAATCAAGAGTATATCTAGAACTAAATTGGGCATGGAATACATTTATCAAATACTATCTGTTTCCAGTTCATTAGAAAAAGAGTATATTCTAGCAATTCATCACCTTAACATTCACTATAATCACCTCTAGTTTCATCCGTTTCATCTCCAAGGTCCATATCATCTTTTATGATTGAAGAGTCATATTCCATGGAGTATTTATCCCATAACTTCTTTCCAGTCATCTGCTGGTGGGCAGGTAGGCTGTTTCCATTCTTTGTTTTTTTGGGAAAAATACAACTGTTATTAGTGAAGATGGTTCTCATGGCCCATTTGCCTCATGGTCCATTTGATCTGGAAACATTGATCTGTATCTGTATTTGGGAATGATGTCCCAAATGCCTGTTTCTTCAGCCTTCTGCTGTTGGGAACTCTAATGAGTATAGACTCTATGGCTTTCTTTAATTGCTGTATTCATCGGCAGAGTCCTCCTGCCAGTTTTCATCTTTTCTTGTCCATCGTTCATTACTGTGAATTGGGGGTGTCTCTATTCCCCAAATTCATATGTCAAAGCTCAATATGATAGTGTTAGGAAGTGGTAACTTGGAAAGCAGTGGAGTCATGAGGACAGAGCTCTTTTGAGTGTGATTTTTTTCCGTATGAAAGGAACTCCAGGGAACTCCATCACACCCTGTTTTTGTGAGGTTACATCAAGACAGCAACTTGGGAATCAAGAAAAGAGACCGCAGAAGGTGTCAGATCTCTGACACTTATATATTAGAATTTCAAACCTTCAGAATTATGAACAAGAGTCTTAATGCTCTTAGTGTGAGTGCTATTTTGTTATAGAAACTCAAGCAGTCTACATGTAACATGGCCTTCAAAGTAAAATTATTTGCCAGCTACCATTTTAAGTCTAATGCCCTGAAACATAAAAAGCTGACAGGGCACAGTGCTATAAATCAACCTGCATCAATATTTATTGAATAAAAGACTCTTTCACACTGAGATTATCAAGCATTAAAATGTGCCACATAAAAGTGAAATAAATGGCTCACCTCTAAATGGAGCTCCTAAATTTTCTTTCCAGACATCTGAAAGGTTAAATTACCTGCTTTGGGGAAGAATGAAACTAGAATTTTAAGTGTCAGCCAATGAACTCAAATTGAGTTTGTAAGGAAATATTTAAATATTTCAATTTTTTTTTTTAATCTCATTGACTTCTACTTGCAGAATAATAGGACATCACTGTGCCTCTTTTACATTCTGATGCACGGAAGTACTTTATTAGGAAAGTCCTAATTTCTTCAAAAGATAATTAGTCACAGTAGTAATTAGTACCAAACTCACAGTGCTCTGAGAAACAACTAATATAAAAATGGCATGAAATTAGACAGAACTACAGAGCTAAACTCAGAAGCCATAAAATACAACTTGCCAAATTCTTTCTTATTTAGCATTAGAAAAATTCAACTCCTATAACTCTAGGCAAGATCAGTAGAAAATTTTAAAATGTGAAAAACCACAGTGGAACTTCGTTTATAAAAATAAATTATCAAACTACAAATGCTGAGGGGTTGTCTATGGAGTAGGAGCTATTTCAGACTGCTCCCCCGTGAAACTAGAAAAAAAAAAAAAACCAATCACCTGAAATCTCAAGAAAAATATGGCCAAGATTCTTCAGAAACTCACTAAGCCACAGCCACCAGGTTGCAGATGATGCTATGATTCCATCCTGATCTGCCTGGTCAGATGACCTCACCAATATGTCTTGGAATCCCACCTCCCCAGAGCCCTACCCCACTAGGGAAAGGTAGAAACAGGCTGGGGATTATGGATCCATCCATGTTCAGCAGAGAAGCAATTGCAGACACCAGAACTCACACCTTCTGCTCCCCCAAAAGAATTTTGGTCCAGTGAGTTGGCTGGTGGTACAGCCGGTTAAGCTCATATAGTACTAGGCACAAAGAGCTACACAAGGCTCCCAGTTCAAGCTCCCACTCCCTACCTACAGGAAGGTGGCTTTACAAGTGGTGAAGCAGGTCTACAGGTGTCTATGTTTCTCTCTTTCTCTATCTCCCTCTCTGTCAGTTTCTCTCTGTCCTATCCAATAAAATGGAAAAAAAATGGCCACCAGGAATAACGGATTCATAGTGCAAGCACCAAACCCTACTGATAACCCTGGGAGGAGAGAGAGAGAGAAATTTGGCCCATACTCCCAGAGGGTAAAAAGTATTGTTAAAGTAAGATGACCAAAGGACTCTGAAATAAGATTTCATCAGGACTAAGAGAAAGAAGAAGAAAAAATGGCAGGACATTTGGAAGTAGTAATAGATGTAGGTGTGACTTATAAAAGAAGTCAGGAACATATTAAAAAAAAAAAAAGGCCAGTATACATAAATATAAACAGGTAGTTATAGAAATAATAGTCAACCCGTATCTATGACCTTGGGAGACCTACTGCAGTTTCCAATGGAGAGAATGGGGACACAGAATGATGGTAGTGGGGATGATGTGGAATTATACCCCTGTTATCTCATACATTTGTAAATAAGTGTTAAATCATGACTAAAAATTTACAAAATTACAAATGTTGAATAACGATAAAAATGACAAAGATTCCAAGATGATGAGGAGGGGTGGTGAGGAATTTGCTCTTCAGTACTGGACAGTGTTAGTAATGTCAGTTTGGCAGCTGATGCTCATAAGATCTCCAGAGCATTAAAATGCTTTTTTTCCTCCTTCCAACCAGATAGTTCAATTTTTCAAATGGTTGGTAGCAATATTTAAGAGGTAAGGTACAGAGATGATTAAAATATTATAACTATTTTAAGCTTTGTTCCTGTAAAGAAAGGGGCAAACTCCTCCCATTTTGTAGATCAAATTATGTCTAAGATTGCTTTACTGATGTTTCAGGAACTCAAATTAAATTTCTGTGCATCAAAATAAATCTTTATGGTATGAAAAGTTTTGTGCATGGAAAAAAAATTGCACATAGATCTATACATAGTCATGCATTTCTGGTATAACAAATGTATACTATGTAAAATATTACAAGTCCATGTTTATAAAGAGCATTGGTACAGTTATTAAACATATTATTCAAGTGGCTTGTTAGTTTTAACCTAATAGCTCCAACATGAAACCATTGGAAAATGGAGATCATACTGGTTCCATGTGAGGGACGACGTATAATCAAGCAAGCTAACTGTTGGTGATTATACTCTGTGTACATTGCAATTTTTTAATAAAAACATCCCCATTCTAACACGTGCCTCAAATGCAGCCTAATTTAACCATGGCATTCAACTTAAAGTAAAATCTTTATCCAGAGGCATGTTCTCCCTAGAGAATTTTACTTCACTAAAGGTAAGAGAAAATAACATTATACCAGAAATTTTTATTATAACTCCCATGCTACTGTAAATACCTCTGCAGCTGACAGAGAGCAGGAGCCATCTGCAAGGAAACATTTGCAATACAGATTCTCTGAAGTGGTGAGGTGAACGCTTGTCAGTGAGAGCTGTTCCTTGTTGATATGAAATGATGTACAGCTTTCTAACTCACTTTCCATTGCAGGAGATAAAGCAGCCAGACTAGACTCTTTGCTTTTGTCTTTCACCTCAACTTCTTTCTTTCTTTTTTTTACTTTTTGTTGTTGTTGGGAGAATTAATGGTTAATAGTTAACAGTAAAAACAGTTGTTAGTACATTGTAAAAATTATCTGTTTTCATCTGGGGTTCTGGATCGACCTGACAATTTCCATATCCAGCAGAGGTGCAATTACAGAAACCAGAATTCCCACCATCAGCACCCCATAAAGAATTGGAGTCCATACTCCCAGAGTGGTAAATAATAGAAGTAAAACAGGGGGCTCTGAACCCCAATTGCACCAGGACCTAAACTGTTTGTCACTAGGAATCTTTATTTTTTTTTTATACAATCAATAAAAGGGAAGTGAATCTGGGAAATCAGAAGAAGCCAGGCACTGTTAGTCTTATCTGGGAGAGAAAGAAGTAAAGGAAGGACACCAGGAAGTAGTAATACATGTAGGTGTGGCTTAGAAAGGAAGTAAAGGAAGGACACCAGGAAGTAGTAATACATGTAGGTGTGGCTTAGAAAGGAAGTAAAGGCAGAACCATTGAATAAATGGGGATGTAGATAGACAGATTAGATGTACATGTAAATAGATGAGATAGATATATAATAATAGAGTCAGTCCATATCAATGACTTTGGGAGGACTACTTCACTTTCCAGCGGAGGGGATGGGGACACAGGACTCTGGTGTTGGGAACCACATGGAACTATATTGCTGTTATCTTCAATTAAGTCACTAATAAATATTGTCTTTTTCTGCAAAACATGGTAACCCTTGCCTGGGTTCGTCTTCACCGTCACCCACCAGGACCTGAAAGCTCCACCACCACCCCCCACACACACACCGAATCCTTTCCTTTGATGTGATACACCAACCCCAGTCCAAGTTCTGCTTTGTGTTTTCCCTTCTGTTTTTATTTTTCAACTTCTATCTATGAACGGAATCATCCCATCTTCATTATTTTCTTTCTGGCTGACCTTGCTTCACATGATTCCTTCCAGCTTCATTCAAGATGAGATGAGGAAGGTGAACTCATTATTGTTAATAGATGTGTAGTATTTCATTGTGTATATAGACCACAATATTCTCAGCAACTCATCTCTTGTTAGAAACCTGGAGTGCTTCCAGGTGTTTTTTTTTAATATTTATTTATTTATTTCCTTTTGTTGCTCTTGTTATTTTATTGCTGTAGTTATTATTGTTGTCATTGTTGGATAGAACAGAGAGAGATGGAGAGAGGAGGGGGAATCCAGAGAGGGGTAGAGAAAGATAGACACCTGCAGACCTGCTTCACCTCCTGTGAAGTGACTCCCCTGCAGGTGGGGAGCCGGGGGCTTGAACCGGGATCCTTGAGCCGGTCCTTGCGCTTAGCGCCACCTGCACTTAACCCGCTGCACTACCGCCTGACTCCCTGCTTCCAGGTTTTGTTTATTACAAATTGACGCAAAGGAGTTCTCCTGCACTGCTGTTGGGAATGTCAGTGGGTCCAATCCCTGTGGAGAGCAGTCTGGAGAACTGTCAGAAGGCTATAAATGAACCTACTCTATGATCCTGCAATTCTTCTCCTGGGAATGGATCCTAAGGAACCAAACACACCCACCTAGAAAGATCTGTGTGCACCTGTGTTCACAGCAGACAAGACTCTTATCGTTGTACCACCTGCTACTCCAACATGGCTGCACTACTTCAAACCACTTCACCTGGACTGATGTCTAAGGTAGGCCACTGCTAGACGATCTTGAGATTTGCTCGATCCCTTCAAGCCAGGTTCATAAACACTTTAGAATTTCACATGGTAGCTGCCTCAAAGTGAATAAAATACAAATGGTAGACTGTGAATGACAACATGAATAATGTGATATTAACTTAGTTAACATCACAATACTCACAATGGCTCTGGCAGCTACCAGAACTTACTGAGTACTTGATATGTTAGACAGGCCAGAGCTGAGAGTATCCATATATTCTCATGTTTAATAATTGCATCATCACAGAGGATAGAAAACTCATCATTTAGTCTTATTTTTCAGACTGGTCATACAATCAAATAAATGTCGGACAGATTAATAGGAGTAAAAATGAAACAAATGTAATTGCATCTGTCTATCAAAACCATATGGGTGTGAATTCCAAGGATATTTAGAATAAAAATAAGGGTCTATATATTACTCTAAGGAATTATATTCTTGAGAGGAGACTAAAGGACTCACAGAGTCAGAAGCAGTTGAATCCGATGGTGAAGAAAATCTGCTAAATCTGCTAAGTAGCTATTTGCTGTGTCTTATAGACAATGTTCTGTGATTGTTTCTGGGAAGAAGGAAGGAATGAAGGAAGGAAGGGAGGGAGGGAAGGAGGAAGGAAGGAAGGGAAGAAGGAAGGAAGGAAGGAAGGAAGGAAGGGAGGAAGGAAGGGAGGGAGGGAGGAAGGAAAGAAGGAAGGAAGAAAGGGCTTTTGAGTAATTCTAAGTAGCTGAAGGTGTGGTAAAAATTTTTTTGTGATCCTGAAAAGCCTCAGTTGATCTCAACTGTAAATAGTCAACATGCCAGAATAGCATCTTAGGGAGTCTACTCTGAATATCATTGAGGGCAAATTCTAGCCTTCAAGAGCTGTCCCTTGTTTACATATTTTAAAAAAGAAACACTAACACAACCTTCGAGTAAGGAGTGCATATTCTGCAGCTCTATGTATCCTTCGATACATGTTCAGTTGGCCAAGTTTGCTAAGCTAGTTGGTTCGAGGAGTCATGTATCAGCAAAATATCTCACCTGGGTAGTACACCTGCTTATGCAAGCTCAAGATTGGGGCCTGAGTCCAGTCCTTTGGAGGAAACTTCAGTGCTGTGATATTCTTTCTCTTCCTCTGTTTCTAACACAGTGGGCTTTGGTGTAGTGAGAAAACATTGATGCCAGTGATAATGAACTTAATGAATCTTCTCCACTAGTTCCGTTCTATCTGAAGGTCTGTGATTGTCTCTATGATTTTTACCATAGTTTTTTTTTTTGCTTGTGGTTCTACCCACTTTTTTCATTATACTAACAAAACTTGGAATTCTCAATTTTTTTTTACATTATGCATTTGGGTGTCACATGAGAGTGAAACATTAGAATCATTGTGTATTTATGGTGAGGTTAGCTCTTTTATTATTGTTTTACATTTTATGTTTAGAAATTCTTTAGTTATTTTTCCTTATTACCTATTTTATGGGTAGTGTTATATTTACATGAACTTTCTTACTTTATAATCCTGGTATGTCTTACTTTTATTGTTTTACATTTAACATTTCTGTAGTCTTAATTTCAGGTTGAGCTCTTATAAATCGTTTTTAATTTGATTTTTCTGTAGTCATCTCTAGGGATTTACCATTGTGGGCTGACTTTTTTAGATAAGAGTGAGACTGAAAGAAAGAACACAACTCAGAAATTGCCTTTAACTTGATGGGGGCTGGACTCAGACCTGAGCTGTGCACATGCTAAAGCAGAACTCTAAGTGGGCTAATTTTTCACCCCTATAATTTGACTTTAAACCAATCCATGCTTCTTGCAGTTTTTGTCTCTTTTTTTTACCCCCCAGTTTTTTTGACATGTCATGTTTAAATATCACTATATTTATCACTTGAAACTCTTGGTTTGAAATTTACACAGTCTTCTTTCTGTTCTATAAGTAAGTCAGTTTTTTTTTCTTCAGGTTGTCAAAATTTAATATTATTCAGTGCCTGTAGACAATGTCTGGACCATGTAAAAACTGAGAAAATTAATCCCATTTATTTCTTCCTAACTCTATAGACTATATTTTATTTCATTATTTGTTAAATGCCAAAGAGTGTGATATAAGTGATATGGTGAAATCAATTTAGACTTAACGGCCTATTTTCCTATAACTTACAACTTCCCTCTTTTTTTATCCAGAAACACTAGCAAGCCAAATTGCATTCATCTAAGTATATCCTCAGTATTGACTTCAAGGCAAGCTTTTCTTCTCTCTCTCTCTGTCTCTCTTACTCTTTCTAGAAAAATTATGGAAATAATAATAGGTTTTTTTATCTACATAGTTCTTACTTTACCTTTTATATATAGTTAAATTATTTTTCTATCTTCTGTTTTGGCCTCGGGTGATTTCTTTTGATCTAGCTTCTGTTTTGTGAATTATCTTCTGAGTCTTGTATGTTATGACTTCAAACCCATACAGTGAATTTTCAGTCAGTCTTGAATTGACTCTCAAAGATTCAAATTCTCTTTCAAGCTGCATTAGCTTACGTTTTACATTATAAATGTGTGTATACATATTCAAAGTTAGCTCATTTAATACCTGTCGAGTTTGTTTTATTTCATTTTGGGATGCTTTACATTGAAAAATTACTCATGTGCCTAGTTATTTTGAATTCTGTGTTCAAGAAAAAAAGGAGAAACATGTCAGAATATGTTAAGGCTTGTAATGGGAGGATTTTGCTATGAAGAGGACTTGTGTTTACTATTATTGGTTACTTAGGGATATTATTCAACACAGATCTAAGCCATGTTTAAATCTGAGTTCTTCCAGACATCCCTAGGCACCAAGAAGTGCTGAGAAAATCTATGAAAGAGTGTGACTTAATCCAGTTGCCCTGTCCTCAACATGAATAAAGGAACATCATTTGTCAGTCTTCCCTCTTATGGTGGACCTGAGCTCATCATCTTTGGTCAACCAAGCTTTTAAAAACCCTTTACTCTGAAATACTACTTGGCTATGAGGAAGGACGAAGTCACTTTCTTCACTTCATCTTGGATGGAGCTTGAAGGAACCCTGTCAAGTAAGATCACCCGGAAAGAGAAGGATGAATATGGTATGCTCTCACTCATAGAGAGAAGTTGAAAAACAAGAACAGAAGGGAAAATACAAAGCAGAACTTGGGCTGGGTTTGGTGTATTGCACCAAATTAAAGGAATCTGGGGAGGTGGGGGAGGTGGGGAGAGTGTTCACGTGCTGGAACAGGATGGCATAAGAGGACCTAGCTGAGGGGTTAGAGTGTTACATGGAAAACTGAGAAATATTACAGGTGTACCAACTACTGTATTTTACTGTTGACTGTTAATGATTAATTCCCCCAACACAGAAAAAAAGGTAGAACTTGGACTGGAGTTGGTGTGTTGCACCAAAGTAAAAGACTCAGGGGGCTTTCAGGTCTTGGTGCATGATGGACCTAGGCTGAGCATGAGAATGTTTTGCAAAAATCTGAGAAATTTTATACATGTACCAGCAACTGTACATACTGTAAACCATTAAGCCCCCTCCAAAAAATATTTAAAAAAAAACTCTACATTCAGACAAGCTCTTCCATAAATATAGCTTCAAAGCCAAGGGATACCTGTGTGATGCTTCATCTTCAGATTCCTGACTGCAATCCTTCCTTAGCTTCCCCAGCCTAAAGAAACATCTCAAATAGTGAATATCTCTCATTTATATTTCAGTTGTTCTTAGGGGAAAAGAATATTTTTAAAGGTCCCTAGATCACCATTTGTTTAGAAGTTCATTATTTGTCAGATGCATGACCTTTTCAGTAAATTTCACGCTGTTTCTCAAATTTATCAAATAATGTTCAAGAGAATTCTGATCTTTTAGTCTTGCTGCAAACAAGCACAGCCACACTCGCCTCTAGGTATTTGGATTTTGAAAGTCTATAAACACACTTCCAGGGGCGAGAGATAGCTTACCTGGTAGATCATGGCCCCGGGCTTGAACCTCCCCATCAAGTTGCAGCTCCAGGTTTCCAAGGAAAGAGCCATGGGTGAAGCAGTATTGAGATGTCTCTCTTCTGTCTCTGTATCTCTTTATCTTTCTGTCTTTCTCTATCTCTCTCAGTAAAAATGAGCTCCCAACACCAGTGCATTCTCAGAGGATATCAGTGGTCCCCAACATAACATGTTTGATGCATTCTTCTTCTAGCGTTTGCCCTTCTTCCGTAGCCAGTCAACAGCATCAGGTTGAGCCTGATGTCAAGTTTCGAGACCTCCTTTGAATCTGGAGAGGTGGCAGTCGTTGACTATGTGGGTCATAGTCTGTCTGTAGCCGCAGGGGCAGTTCGGGTCGTCTCTGGCTCCCCAGCGATGGAACAAAGCGGCGCACCGGCCATGGCCTGTTTGATAACGATTGAGGAGGGCCCAGTCATAACGTGCTAGGTCAAAGCCAGGTTGACGCTTGCAGGGGTCTGTGATGAGGTGTTTGTTCTTTACCTCAGCTGACTGCCAACTCTGTTTCCAAGAGTCTGGAACAGAGAAGTTCAGTGTAGGCGTAGGGGACCAGATTGGGTGATGAGACGTCAAGCGTTGGACAGGGTGGGCGAAGATATCCGCGTATATTGGCAGGTCCGGTCGAGCGTAGACGTGGGAAATGAACTTAGATGATGCCGCATCCCGACGAATATCTGGCGGTGCGATGTTGCTAAGAACTGGCAGCCATGGAACCGGGGTGGAACGGATGGTTCCAGAAATTATCCTCATGGAGGAATATAATTTGGAATCACACCCATAACCTTGAGCTTTAGCACACAGATAACAGTAGAGTCATACAATAGATGGAATAATAGTCTTTCAGAGGACTAGAGCAGGGGCATAGTGCCTAATGGACCAAGTTGGGGTGAGAATGTTTTTCAGACGCTTATCATGGGGAGATGGATAGGGAATTGCACCTGTATGTTAACAACTGCAATGTAAACCATTACCCCTCCCAATAAAATGATTTGAAAATAGAAAAGAAGAAGGAAGCAGAGAGAGAGAGAGAGGTAGAAGGGCCAGCATGATAGTTCACCTCTAAAGACACCTCCTTTGCTGTGAACCGGGGCCCTGAGTCACTAGGAGAAACTCTGGTCCTGTGCTATCTATCTATCTATCTATCTACCTATCTACCTATTTACCTATCTATCTATCATGTATCTATAGATATTATCTATCTCTATGATCTGTCTCTATCTGTCTGCCTATTATCTATCATCTATATCATCTATATAATCTGTCATCTATCTCTATCTATTATCTACCATCTATATCTACTCTCTATCTATCCATCCTATATCCATGTCTTCTCTCCCTTCCCCCTGAGAAAGTCATTCCAGGACAATGAAGTGATAACGTCAATGATCCCCAGTCAGGTATACAATGCCCTCTCCACTTCAACTTGAACCTAAGGTAAGCATCACCAGCATCTTTCTCCTGCAACAGACTGCCTTCTATAAGTAAGCTGTGCTGTTAGAAACCAATAAAGCCAATGATGTTCCTCCCTGTGGGTGAAGATGACTGTCTCCTCCCCTGGGCATGCTTTGAACATTATGTTTGTGAATACATGTACACAGAAGAAAGAAAAGATCTTAACAAATCCTGTTTCCCCAAAGTCTGATGTCCCACTTGAAAATACACAGCTACAAAGGGAAAAAGTAAGTCGTTTCTATTATTTTTTCCTCTTAACTATATGAACTACAAAGATTTATATCAAATATCATTACACAAAAGAGGTGCTTAATTCCCCTTACCTGACCCTAAGCACAAGTGTTTATGCCATATGAGTCCACAACCCATCAATAGGAGGCAGTTTCATCAAATACAGTCACAGATGCTGAAAGAACAGGATCTTGGGAACATATTGTTTCCCTGTGCTGGTTTCCCTTACAAAGTCACTTGAGGAGGGAAGGACCCAAAGTCACATCCAGTAATCACTTAGGGAAGAAAAAAGATCTACTCAAGTAAAAGTGGAAAAGTGAATGTTCTACTCTAAAGCAGTTTTGGACAAAGGACAAGTTGAAAATCACATTCTGTTCTCTTCTGGTATCTCTCAGCACCTTACCTCGTGCTTGGATCATCTTTGACAAAGTGTTTCTCCTCTGCAGGAGAAATCCACAGTCACTCTCTTCCACCATCAGAAGCTGCCAACTAGCACAGGGAGGGAGTTCATTGCACAGCAACTTCTCAGTGATCATCACACTCACCCATGTTGTTAAGAGTAAAGGATTAATTTATAATAATGTGGACAATGGCTCCAAATGTACCCCCCTTGCCAGGCAGGTGGAAAAATTGATAGCTTTTTTTTAACTTTTTAAAAAAATTTTTGTTTATTTATTATATAGAGATAGAGAGAATTTGAAAGGGGTGGTGGAGACAGAGGGAAAGAAACAGAGAGATACTGTAGCCTTGCTTCACCACTTGTGAAGCTTTCCCCTGCAGGTGGGGACCAGGGGCTTGAACCTGGATCCTTGTGCACTACCGTGTGTGAGTGTGTGTGCTTAACCATCTGTACCATCACCAGGCTCTGAAAATTGATAGTTTTATACCATCTTATTTTCAGAGTCAGTGTAATAATTTGCACCTAATGGGACTAGATTGCCAAAGTTTTGAAAGGTATTCTTTTTTAAAAGTTTTTTACATTATTATTGTTGTTGTTGTTACTGATGTCATCATTGTTAAGACAGAGAGAAATAGAGAGAGGAGGGGAAGACAGAGACTGGGAAAGACAGATACTTGCAGACTTGCTTCACCTCCTGTGAAGCCACTCCTCTGCAGGTGGGGAGCTGGGAGCTCAAACCAGGATCCTCATGCAGGTCCTTGCGCTTTGTGCCATGTGCGCTTAACCTGCTGCGCTACCACCCGAATCCCCTTTGAAATGAATTCTTATACTTCACTGAGAATACTATTACTATGTTGTGCTAGCTGGGATTTGACTATTTTAAACTGACATTTTCAGAGAGATACAGAGACAGAAAAACTTAGGGTAGGGTATCATGGCACAGAATTCTCCTCTGGTAAGGTGGGGGCCTGGCTTCAAGCTGGGTCATGATCGTGGGGCACAATCCATGTGATCTGTCTTGCCAGCCCTCACTAGGTTGTTTTTAAGAACAGCACCATTTGTAAGAGCCCACACCTGGAAGCAACTCAGATGTCTGACAACAGGTGAGTGGCTGAGAAAGCTGTGGTCTAGATACACAATGGAATACTACTCAGCTATTAAAATGAGTATGTATATTTCTTGGCTTTAATTATTATTTCTGAAACAGCAAAAAAAAGAAAGAAAGAAAAGGGAAAAAAAGGTTCCAGCCAAAAGATTGGTTTGAGATATATTATTTCTAAGAGCTATGCATCTCATTAAGTGATACAATCGAGAGTTTTGCGTGAAGGAGAAAAAAACAGGGACTAGCCACATAGCTCACTTGGGAGGTCTCCTGCTTTACAATGTATTAGCTTGAGCCCCTGGTACAGAATATCAGACATGAGATTACTATGCCCTTGGAAGAAGTCATGGTGCTATTCCTCCTCTCTCTCTCTCTCTCTCTCTCTCTCTCTCTTCAGGTTTATCATGGGGCTCTGTGCTGGCACTATGAATCCACTGCTCCTGGTGGCCATGTTTTACATTTTACTGGGTAGGACAGAGAGAAATTGAGAAAAGAGGGGGAGATAGAGGAAGAGAGAAAGAGAAAGACAGACACTTGCAGGCCTGCTTCACCAGGTGGGGAGCAGGGGGCTTGAACCGGGATCCTTGTACAGGTTCTTGTGGTAGTAATGGGGCTGAAGGGTTAACATTCCACGCCTGGCAACTGTGGACACAATCTGAAGTGAAACATGCCAAGGCAGTCCTGGTTCCTTTGATTTGATCAAGATCAGCTGATGCAGTGTCAATATGGATCAAGAGAAATGTGCAGGAAAACAAGTCATGCACCACAGTTTCCAGGTCTGGGAGAAATATGGGTTTTATAGAGAATGAGGAATGTTTCTGCTGTCTTACGAGTTTAAGAAGGCAATCGATAATTATTACTGTCACCAAGTTATTTGGGAATTGGGTTTACCTTGGAAATCCCATGGTTAGGATTTGCTGTGTCACATAAGACCTCACCATGATTGATGTTATTTAATGCTATGTACATATACTCGTATCTTATATATAGTGGCACAGCCAGGTGCTTCTGGTCTCCCTGTTGTCCAGTCCCATATTTCCTTTGTCCATTTCAGCAGCCCACTGCCAGCCTAGGGTTGAGTTATAAAATCCGCTGTGGTTCCTCTTTGTCCCCTCCCGTATACTTCCTGACTCACTGACCTGGAAATCCTGCCCTCATCTGGAATTCCCAGATCTCAAACACTCTTTTTTGCCAGGTGCTGTCTTCAAGCCTCCATCTTGACTCTGCCCTCAAAAACTTGTATTTTGTGGAATTTGACACTTTCAACAGTGGGCAATTTTAAATGCCAAATAAAATTGAGGACATTGAGGTTCATAAAATTCACACAGACATAGAGCTTTCTGGATTTTGTGTACGAACAGAATTCTTAAAAACATGGAAGCAATGGCCCCTAATAAATATCAGCATTACTTCTGAGTCTTCCATCTCTGCAACATCAAAGAATTCTGTTGAGAGAGGATAACATGATCAGAACTAGAAATGAAACGTTAGTGCATTTTAATTGTGTTTGCCCAAAGCCTGAGTAAAATCCATGAACCCAAAATCATATGTTCTCTACTTAAGACATAAAGATGGGGGTGTAGATAGTAAAATGGTTATGCAAACAGACTCTCATGCCTGAGGCTCTGTCAAGCCCCAGGTTCAATCCCCCATACTACCATAAGTCAGAGCTAAACAAGTGCTCTGGTAAAAAAAAAAAAGACATAAAGATGACTTTTATAACTTTATTAGAGACATATTTTTGCAGTGTTTTCTAGACAATATCTAACTACATAAAAAATTGGAGAGAAGATATCAAATATGCATTTCCCACATGTAGGTTGTATATGGTTTGAGTGTCTTTTAAATTCACTAATTTTTTTATCTGGTAGGAAACTGAGAAACTGAGAGAAGAGCGAGCTCGAGAGCAAGAGACAAGGACTAGAAGGGGTGGGAACTGTGTCTGTCCATGAAGGAAGATGGCATGTTAGTGGTCAGTGAACTGTGTTGGAACATACCTTAAGGGCATGTGAAACTTCATCCCGGCCACAACACTCGTCTTAAGAACCTGCATTTCTCCAATCATAAATAAGTAAAATATTTTTTAAATAACTAAATGCAAAAACACAGAAATGTGGAGAGAAGGTTCACCACAGACACATGGAAAGGTACTGAAAGCACTAATCACCAGACAGGAATATGCAAATCCAAACCACAAAGTCTCCTTACCTCACACTCAGTGGGATCACTAATATAAAAGAGAGAAATGGAGATGGCAAACAGCATGATGGGTCTCTGAGGTCCCAGGTTCAATCCCCAGTACCACCTTCAATCAGACAGACTGTAATAGTGCTCTGATGTTTCTCTCTGTAGCTTTCTTTTCTGTTCTGCAGACATCCACAGAGATTGGGGTGGAATGAATGGAATTTTCAGCTGCCCACACTGAGGATACAGTTCAGAGACACAGTTTTGTTTTTTGTTTTCCCCTCCAGGGTTGTTGCTGGGCTCAGTGCCTGCACCATGAATCCACCGCTCCTGGAGGCCATTTTCCCCCTGTTTGTTGCAGCTTCGTTGTGGTTATTATTATTGCCATTGTTGATGTTGTTCGTTGTTGGATAGGACAGAGAGAAATGGAGAGAGGAGGGGAAGACAGAGAGGGAGAGACAAAGATAGACACCTGCAGATCTGCTTCACCACCTGTGAAGTGACTCCCCTGCAGGTGGGGAGCCGGGGGCTCGAACCGGGATCCTTACGCCAGTCCCTGCACTTTGCTCCACATGCGCTTAACCCACTGCGCCACTGCCTGACCCCCCAGAGACACAGTTTTATCCAAACATACAGAAGATTCATAGAATCAGCTAGGGCTTTGCAGCAGCTTCCCGATGCCTGTCACTCAAAAGGGATAATGCAAATACGATAATGTGTAGACACTTTCAGTTATAAAACAAATAGTGCAAATATTAGAAGCAATAAGTTTAGCATTAAAAAACTGGAGTATTTGGGTCAGGCAGTGGTGCAGCTGGTTAAGCTCACATATTACAGTGAGCAAGGACCCAGGCTCAAGCCCCTGGTCTCCACCTGCAGGGGAGTGGGGGGGGAGCTTTGTGAGTGTTGAAGCAGGGCTGACGCTGTCTCTCTGTCTCTCCATCTCTACTGCCTCCTCTCCTCTCAATTTCTCTCTGTTTCTATCTAATAATAAATTTTTAAAAGTACAATAAAAACTGAAGTATCATATGATTAAAATACCCCTTGAATGAACTTGTAGTGTGTCTCTTTTTCATTGTTCTAGAGAGACAGAGAGAATGAGAGAGACTACAGTACCAAAGGTTCCTTCAGTCTTGCGGGGCCCAGGCTCGAGCCTGGGTCAGGCACACGGCAAGGCAGTGTCCTATGGAGTGAGCTGTTTCACCAAAAGGAATGGACCTGTATGGAGTTCACTCTGCACCAGATCCTGGGACAAGTCATTGACCTTGGCAGCAAGGAGGTCGCATCTCATAGATCTTATATAGCAACATAAAATGGACTGTTTTAGAGTCTGTGTGTTGGCTGGTAACTAACTGTAAGTCCTGATTCTTTGTGTTTATGTTTATAAATATCACTCTAATGGGCCAGAAACAGAGAGGCCAGAGCATCTCTCGAGACCTCACACGGACAAGCCCTGTACTCTCACACTGAGACACCTCTCCAGCTGCCAGCCCCCTCCACCCCCAGGGGAATCTGTTTTAATGTAGATTGGCAGAGTTGTTGTCAAATGTGATGGAAATATTCAGAGCCAGGCAGTGGCACACCTGGTGGAGGGCACATGCTACTATGCACAATGACCTGAGTTCAAGCTCCCTCTCCCCACCTGCAGGACAAACTGTAAAGCAGGTCTGCAGGTGTCTCTCAGCCAGTCTTTTTCTCTGTCTTCCCTTCCCTTCTTCAATAAAAAAAAGAAAGGAAAAAAGAAAAAAAAAAGGTTGCTTGAATTGGGTGATTAGTAGTGCAGGTACTATGTCCAGTAATGATGATGAGAGAAAGAAAGAGAGAGAGAGAGGAGAAAGAAATAGAAAAATAAAGAGATTTTGTCATGATTGACTAGCACGTAACAGTTATTTTCTTCTCAATTATTTTTTTCCTCATTCTTTCTTAGTTTCAATCTTTTTAAAATATATTTATTTATTTACTATTTACTATTGGACAAAAACAGAGAAATTGAGAGTGGAGGGGAGATATAGTGGAAGAAAGACAGAGAGACACCTGTAGCCCTGCTTCATCATTTGTGATGCTTCCCCCCTACAAGTGGGGGAGCGGGGGCTTGAACCCGGGTCCTCACGCACTGCAATGTGAGTGCTTAACCAGGTGCATCAACACCTAGCCCCTACTTCTTCTCAGTTCTAGCTCAGGTCGTGTTCATTGTGTATTTATAAAGTAAAGATCAGAGAATGGATTTACACTACCTGAAATGAAATTCGAAGTTTTGGGCAGGCACAGCCATTTCTCTCCATAATGAGACAACCGTGTAGAAAGGCAGAGAAGAAGGGTGACTTAGCACACACCTGTGAATGGTCGGCACTGCCCTGCATGATTCTCACTCAGGCTGTGGAGTCTAATGTTTCATGTAAATAATCACACATATCCTCCAGACTGCCACCTATTTACCACCATTTGAAATTGATCTCACTATTTTTCCAATAAAAGTGAGTCAAAACCAGGAAAAAAAACAATTAATTGCATCACAAAATATATTAGACATTTGATTCTTCAATGAAACTTAGAAATTATTCTGTTTATCTCTATCACTGTTAAGGTTAAGTGTTTTGATTGTCATTATGTCATATCACTTCAATATATTTTTTGTAATAGTGTCTCCTTAATTCTGAACTCTACAAATCTCAATGTACAAATTAATGATAAAGCCAGACATGCATTTTTTATTCTTTAAATCAACACAGAATAAGAACATGGGCATATAAAGCAGATAAAGATATTCTAAAAGTGAAAAATAAGCCACACATTTTATTATAATAATTCATTTAAGTTCCTTGGAAAATTAGATCTAAATTTGTTTCCACTGTGAGGCAAACACATGAGTAAATATTTAACCTCTGACTCAGGTGACAAATTACTACATTGTTCAGTTATAACACAGCTACATCTGTGGAAAGAAAATAAAATGCAGAGCTATGTAATAACCAATAAGTTCAGTTTCAACTTTGGGTCTCACAGACAAATCTAATATTTTTTTAAGTAAAAAGAATATCCAAGTTTCAAGAAGATGGATTTTTGTCAATGTCACTGTTATATCCACCTCAATTATGTCATTTATTCTAATCCATATAGAACACAGAATTGTCATTCTATAGTTTGTCAATTTGATTCTTAAGATACACAGGTCTAGAAAAACTTAGGAAATGATAAGAATTGAACAGCAATTATATGATGCTCAGTTCTTAAAAATAAATAGCTTATGCCGAGGATGTATAATGATAGAACATCCCTATTTCCCTAATGGTAACAAATGTTCATTTTTAAATTTTATTTATTCTAATGAGAGAGAGAGAGATACGAAGAGAAAGATATACACAGAGAGTTATACCAAAGCCCTGCTCAGTTCTGGCTTACGGTGGAGCTAGGGGTTGAACTTGGGGCCTTTGATCCCCAAGCAAGGGAATCTTTTGCAGAACTACTCTGCTGTCTCCTCAGCCCAAATCTTCATTGCTTTTTTTTTTTAAATAAGTATATTCTTTCTTTCTTTCTTTCTTTCTTTCTTTCTTTCTTTCTTTCTTTCTTTCTTTGTTATTGGATAGAGACAGAGAAATTGAGACAGAAGGGGGAAATAAAGAGGAAGAGAGACAGAGAGACACCTGAAGTCCTGCTTCACCACCTGTGAAGCGACTCCTCTGCAGGTGGAGAGCCGGGGGCTTGAACCTGGATTCTTATGCCAGTCCTTGCACTTCGTGCCATGTGCAACTCCCCAAATCTTCATTTCTTTCGAGCCTATCAGAAAGTTGAATTTTCAGAGCAATCAAAGTTGTCTGAAATACAGGAGCAAATGGAGAGAGGAAATATATGCACTGACCCTTGAATTTGTCAAAACTGGGGAGGGTCACCTTTACAAAAGTACAAAAGGTCCCACTTTGACTGGATTCTTCTAGGTTGAGCAGGGGCTGGAGTGGAGGCAGAGGAGCCAGGGAGACCCAGATACAGATGCACCACTTTCTCTGAAACTCCAGCAAGAGGTGATGGGAAGGGTGGATGTGGGGAGCCTCTCTGGTAAGGGGGCCTCACCTTGGTTCAGGAACAGAGGAGTCAAGAGACTACAAGGAACCACAGGGAAGTGAAAAATTGTTGGTATGCTTCATATTGGTTTGGTCTCCTTCCCCCCACCTCTGGGAGATTGTGGTTTAGCCCTGCTAGTTTAGCGTGCACACTGCTCTCCACCCCCTTGTCCCCACCCCAGAAGCCCTAGGGACTTCAGAGAGTACCAGCGGCAGCCATGGGAGGAGAAAGATGGAGAAGCACATGGTGTGGTGATTTGCCCGCTCATGAATAAAGATTAAACTGCGTTCTCTGCCCAGCCGTGTGTCCTCGAATCTCTGTCTACCACTGTGAAGCTAGCCCGGCCTACTGGAGCCCCGAACTTTAACTACAAAAAATAATCATATTCAAATACCCAGGCCAGAGGCAGGGAGGATTACATGATGGTTCCGCAAAAGACTTTCGTGTCTGAAGCTCTGAAGTGCCAGGTTCAGTCCTCCTCACAACAATATAAGAGCCAGAGCTGAGCATTGCATTGGTCTCTCTCTCTCTCTCTCTCTCTCTCTCTCTCTCCCTCCCTCCCTCCCTCCTTACCTCCCTCCATATATATGTAAGGCAGGTCTGCAAGTGCCCCCCGCCTCGCTCTCTTTCAGTATATGTATACATCAAGACAGACAGAGAAACAGAGAAAGGTCTATAAATCTGGCCTAATTTATTTTTCATAAGGAGTTGGAGAAAAGTGCCACCAGGAAGAAAAAAAAAAATATATATATATATATATATATATATATATATAAATTGGATTTAACTGGCCCAGTGATCAATCTACTTCTGTTCTTTGGAACAATGTTTGCATTGACAGTTTTTCAAATAACATCATGAAGACATTGAAACAAGCACATAATTTTGATACAATGCACAGGGATCTCTTGTTAACCAAATTAGTTGTCTTCTTCATGAGTAAGGGAAAAATACTGCTTTCTTGCATGGAATTAATACATTTAATTGCTGGACTGAGAGAAGGTTCCAAAAATAGTTTAATGATTAATTTATCTTTTTAATTAATTTATTTATTTTATTTATTTAGATTAGCAGTTCAAAATTAATTTCTAAAATTACATGCCAACAGGGGTATAATTTCATACCATTCCCACCACCAGAGTTCTGAATAACAAGTCCCTCTGATGCAAACCACCTTGGTTCTTCCAAGGTTACAGACATGAGTTAACTGTCATCTCTACAACTATCTGTCTATATTTGTACATGATTTCCCCCTTTTTTCTTCTAGGTCCCGTCATCTATTCCCCTCCAAGCCACTCATGACCCTATTATTATGTCCAAATATTTCTCCCCTTTTCTTCCTCTCTCTCTGGGACCTGGTGGGGCTGGAGATCAGAGCCCTCTTACTTCATCCTATCACTTCTCCCCCACTGGGAATATAGATCAAAGTCATTTTTTGGATGCAGAAGGTGGGAGTTCTTGATTCTGTAATTGCTTCTCCACTGGACTAGGGTGTTGGCAGGTGAATCCACAACTCCGGCCTGTCTCTCTCTTTCCCTAGTGGGTCAGGGCTCTGAGGAGTTGAGGTTCTAGGAAACATTGGTGATTTTGTCTGCCCAGACACATCATGGTGGAATCATGGGAGCATCTGCAACTTGATTTCTGGAAGGTGGAAGGTCATAAAATGAGACAAAATGGTTAATGAACAGACACCAAAAAATAGGGACAGAGCAGAAGAGATTAGGTATTTTTAGGGTGGGAGAAAGCTCAGAGGTCCATTTTAGGCATGTCTCTAGGGGCACACGATGGTGGTAGAATTTCTTGAGTTTGATAGTTCCCATGAAGTTGAACAAAAACCATTTCTGAGAAAATGGTGTCAGAGTAGAGAAAAGGGATAGAAAATTGGATTGGGGCAAAGAGTAGCTCCCATTCTTGAAAATATTCTGTAGAGCCAGACCTCCAGCTCAACCCAGTTGAGAAACTTCTCTAAAGAGCAAGGAATATCAAAGATCAGCTGAGACTGCAACAAAATCAGACTGGGACTCCTTTGGAAACCCACCAAATCACCAGTGAGTGAAAACACGTGTGGCTCCTGGACAGAGAGGAGCCTAAGGAGAGATTCCTGGGGCTAAAGCCCATATCTACTCCTGAGTGGCTGGTAACAGTCAGGCAGTTTGCCAGTTGAGGAGCCACCTCCAGTCTTTTTTTTTTTTTGCCAACAAAAAGACTGCTGAATGAAGGAGAGGACTCCCCTAAGACTCACCAAGTGCAGATGTGAGTCTCCAGTGCTGCTGCCATCAGAGGATGCAGCAGTAGCAGGTAGGCCCTATGCTGACATCGGGAGGCAGAAAACTAACCAGGAAACTCAGGAGATCTGCAACCCAGTGGTCTAGTGGTGGGGCTGTATAGTGGGAGCCTTTCCACATTGCAGTCCTGATGAAAACATGGTGAATAATGGCCTTGGAACCTATAAACTATAAATGGGACTTGTTTAGAAACTCACAGGGCCCAACAGTGCTGCCTGGCTTGGAAGAAAAGCTGAATTAAGACCAGAACTTTGGATCCTTGGGGTGTGGGAGTCTCTTTGCATCACCACTGTGCTATCTCTACCACACCCTGATTTATCTCTTGGTCAAGAGAGAGTGATTATGCTAAAAAGCCTTTTTATAGTTAAAAAGTCCTCAGGCTACCATAGCCTACATGGAAGATAAAGAATAAAAGAGTCTTTAACGTCCACTGTTCTTCAAATCAGGGATTGAGATAACAATCCCTGATTTGAAATGACTGTTAATGTTCACACCTGTGAACTCTTTAAGTACCTTACTTAGACACATGTCAATGCAGGCAAGAGTGACCAGTGGATTGAAAAGTACAGAGATAAGGACCTCATAACACACTATAATTATGGTCAAACCAAGGAAAAACATTGGAGAAATGAACTAGGATAAAATTCCAGCTGAAAGCCCCCCAAAGGTAGAAACACAGAAGAATGAGATCAACATCCAAAGATAGCTAAGGAAATAGTTACAGGAGTGAGGAAAGAGTTTAAAAGAATTGTCATCAGAAATGCAGAAACAACAAATGAGTCTCTGAAAGAAACCAGTAACTATCTTGAGGCAATTGAGGTGAAAACTGAAATAGCTGAGCTAAGAGCACAACTAGCTAAACAAACTAATACAGTATCAGAACAGGGCAACAAAATATCTGAGCTACAGAAAACAACAGAGGGGAGAGAGAATAGAATAAATGAGGCAGGAAACAGAATTAGCAAGATTGAGGACAAATTAGAGAAAATTAAGAAAGAAGTAAGATATCTCAGAAAAGGATTAAAAGATACTGAAAACAACAACAGAAACATATGGGTTGACTTCAAACGTAATAATATACACATTATAGGCCTACCAGAGGAAGAAAGAGAAGGAGGGGAAGAAAGTATTATTCAGGACATAATAGCTGAGAACTTCTCTATCCTAGACAATATAACAGGCATAAAGGTTCAAGAAACCCAGAAGGTCCCAAATAGAATTAACCCAGACTAAAGACACCAAGACACATCATATTTAGAATGAAAAGGAATAAAGATAAAGAAAGGATTCTGAAGGCTTCAAGAGAAAAACCTACAGAGGAAAACCCAAAAGTTTAGCAGCAGACTTCTCCACACAAACACTGCAGGCCAGAAGAGAATGGCAAGATATCTATTGAGTGTTCAATGAGAAAGGCTTTCAATCAATAGTACTGTATCCTGTTAGACTGTCATTCAGATTAGATGGAGGCATAAAAACCTTCTTAGACAAGCAACGGTTGAAGGAATGAACTATCACCAAGCCTACCCTGAAAGTTCTAAAAGGTCTCCTATAAACAATCAGATCACCATAAGCATGCCAAATATCAGAACACTCTAAAAATCTACGATAGTGGCATTAAAATATCTTCAATCTATAATATTAGTAAATATCAATGGGCTGAAATCAACTATTAAAAGGTACAGAGTAGGAATATGGATCAGAAAACACAACCCAACCGTATGTTGTCTGTAGGAATCCCTCTTCACTCAACAAGACAAACACAGACTCAAAGTGAAAGGATGGAAAACTATCATACAAGCCAATGGCTCACAAAAAAAGGGCAGGAACAGCTATTCTCATATCTGACAAAATAGATCTTAAAATAAATAAATTTTTAAAAAGATGGGGATGGACATTACTTAGTGCTCAGAGGATCAATCAATAAAGGGGACTTAATGATTATCATCATTTGTGCACCCAAGGAGAAGCCATCTAAATATATCAAAGATCTACTGAAAGAGCTATAGCAATACATTAACAGCAGCACAGTTATAGTAGGGGACTTAAATACCACACTCTCTCAACTTGACAGATCATCCAGGCAGAATATCAACAAAGAAATGAAAGAGTTAAATGAAGAGATAGATAAACTAGAACTATTATACATTTTCAGAGTAAAAACTGGTAATTTCACTGTTTTCAGCCCATCTTGGATGGAGCTTGAAGAAATCATGTTATGTGAAATAAGTCAGAAAGAGAAGGATGAATATGTAATGACCTCATTCACAGGCAGAAGTTGAAAAACAAGATCAGAAGAGTAACACTAAGCAGAACTTCGACTGGAGTTGGTATATCACACCAAAGCAAAATACTGGGGTGAGTGGGGGGGGAATTCAGGTCTGGGGCAGGATGGCAGAGGACCTAGTGGGGGTTGTATTGATGTGTAGAAAAAATAAGAAATGTTATGCATGTACAAACTATTGTATTTACTGTTGATTGTAAAACATTAATCCCCCAATAAAGAAATAAAAAAAGAAAATATTCTGTGAATAGAATTAACTATTTACCTCTATTCACCTGATCCCATGCTAAATGTAAGTATTTACATTTATCACCAGAGCCTGTGTAACCTCTAAGTCCCTATTGGTCAGAGCTTGCAGAAAAAGATCTTTCAAAATATATATATATATATATATTAATATTTTATTCATTTATTTTAATGAGGATGCATAGAGAGAGACCAGAGCACTGCTCAATTCTGGCTGATAGTGTTGCTGGGGATTGAACTTGGGACCTCAGAACCTCAGGCATGACAGTCATTTGCATATATATTATACTGTCTCCCCAGCCTTATTACACATAAATATTTTTAAACCCTCTGGGATGGGAGGTGGTGCACTGGAAGAACACAGGACTTGCCAGTAAGAGGTTCTCAGTTCAATCCCTGGTATTACATATGAAATGGCAATGCTCTGCTTCTCTCTCATTAATAATATATATCATTCAATTTTCATAATTCAATAAAATTTTAGATGTCAACAGAACAAATCCCTAGTTTAGCACAAGATTTAGAAATGTCCTTGTACCCCAGATTCTGCCTCCATAGCAACTCTGTCAGTACAAGGTTTGCATAAATAACAGGGAAAGGGAAGGCCTCCTTCCAGAGATACCACTAAGGTCGATGGCCAAAGGCAGGTGGGAGAGAAAGCTTAAAGCACAAACTCCAGCTAACCCACCTGAGCCGGAGTCAGATCAGCAGAGAAGACAGTCTTTTTTTTTAAATTTTTAAAATATTTTTAAATGTTTACTAGATAGAGACAGAGAAATCAAGAAGTGGGGAGAGAGACACCTGCAGCATTGCTTCACTGCTCATGAAGCACCCCCCAGCTGGTGGGGAGCAGGATTTGAACCAGGATCCTTGCACATGACAGCATGTACCCTCAACCAGGTTCACCACAGCCTGGCTCCAAGATAAGATTCTTCCACTGTGTGAGGTGGGTGGTGGGTAAGAACAGAGACAGTTTCAGGTGGTGGCCCTTCTGGAAGAGCACACCTATCATCATGTACAAGGACATGTAATGCCTTTATTAATATCAGGCAAAATAGCTTTAGAAGACTGGTATTCTTGGGGACCAGGCAGGGGCACACCTGGTTGAGTGTTCATGTCATGTTACCAAGTGCAAATGTCCAGGTTAGAACCCCTAGTCCCCACCTTCGTGGTGGGAAGTTTCATGAGCAGTGAAACAGAACTGACAGTGTCTCTCTATTCCTTTCTTGTCCTCTATCTATCTATTCTTTCCCTCTCAACTTCTCTCTGTTTCTATCCAATGAGTAAATAAATAAGTAATATTTTCAAAGAGTGCTATTACATATCAAGAAGATAAAGGTGGTTGGAACCAACAGATACAAGGATCATACATGGGTAGAACTGAAGAAATGAACTAAAAATGCTGTCTTGAAGAAGAAAAAAAAAAGATATTTACACAAAGACAAGGTGGAAAGATCAGAATTGTCCTGGGTTGGGAGAGATCAGTCACTGGGTAGAACACCATTTGTTATGCACACAACCTAGGTCATATCTGGTTCCCCGCTATACTTGAATATTCAAGTTTCTTTCCATCCTCCCTATATATCTCTCAAAAGATCAGGCCAAGTGTAGAAATCCTATAACAGCCAATTAAAGACAAAAACAAAAACAGGATTTTCTGCTGTGTGTCTATGTGTGGGTGTGAACTATACTGATGAATGTCTACTATTATTTAAATCACTAATAAAATTATTTTTAAAGTTTTTTATCTTTATTTATTGGATAGAGACAGTCAGAAATCAAGAGGGAAGGGGGAGATGTAGAGGGAGAGAGACAGAGAGACACCTGCAGCCACTTGCAAAGCTTTTCCCTTACAGGTGGGGGCTGGGGGCTTGAACTTGGGTATGTGTGCAATGTAATATGTGCTCTGAACCAGGTGAACCATGACCTGGCCCCAATAAAAATTCTTTAAACAAGAGATAGATTTAAAAATAAAACAAAGGTAATGATTTATTCAAGTTTCTATTCCAAAGAAGTTAATTACATTACGTTGATGAGTAAAATCATTTTCCTTTTTTTTTTTTTTTTTTTTACCAGAGCACTGCTCAGCCTTGGTTTATGGTGGTGCAGGGGACTGAACCTGAGAGTCTTTTTGCATAACCATTATGCTATCCATCCTTGCCCAGTAAAATCATTTGCCAATAGGATATACAAAAAAAAGAAGGCACTTCTTTGTCTTAACGTGAAGCCATATATTATAAAGTAGATTGGTTTTTTAAACATTTAACAAGGATTTTAAAATATATATTGACCACTTTCATTTCTCAACTGATATTGTGTCTGCTGTCCATTTGGAGTCTCCTTTTTATTGATTTGTAATAACTCTATGTTATTGCTGTGACTTTGTAATTAACACCCTAATTCCTTAGCGGTGATTTTCTTCTTTAAAAGAATCCTGCAGTGTACACAGCTGCATGGCAATAAAAGTGTTTTTAATAAATAAGGAAAAAAAGCTTTTACTGAATGCTGAAGATATCCTTCATCTTGAGAAAGTACTGTTTCATGCAGGACAGCATGTTTATAATTATAAAAACACATTGCAGAGCAAGATAGATAACTCATCAGATAGGAGACTTTCCTTGTCATGTGGAAGCCTTGAGTGTGAGCTCAAGCACCAAAAAAAAGTTGTCATAACACTAGAGGAAGTTCTTGTGCTGAGGTCTCTCTCCTCTCCATGTCTCTCTATCTGAATTAAAAAACAGCCCAGAGTTGTAAAATCACTCACCTACTAGATCTGGCTTTGGAAAAACTATCCCTCTCTCTTCAGTGTTCATCTATAAAGAATAACCCTACTGTGATTATCAAGTTTGGAATGACATAGTAGACAGGAGTTTAGAATTTGGTTTCTAGACCTGAATCTCATATATGGAGCTAACTGTCCTCACATGAGTGTGTTCTCTTCTTGTCTACATTCTAATATACATATTCCCAGCCAAACACATGTCTGTATTGATATACATCCATGTACATATATTCCTTCTCACAGCACTGTGAGCCAAAGCACATAGGAGCATGAAACCATGAATCAAAGACAACACCTGCTGTGAATCACTCTGTAAAACAAAAATTTGTCTATGTTTAAGGTGCCAAGTGACAACTGAAATTTCCCAATTGCAAAGTCCTCTTTGTGTAAAGTACTAATTGTTAAAACTTCCCAGTTTGGGGCTGGCAAAAATAGCTCCCATGGAAATGATACCGCTTTGTAATACATGTAACTCAGGTTGACGCCTAGGTCTCTTTACAGTAGAAGACACTTTGGTGTTGTAACACCTCTGCCCCCCAGTCTCTCTGTAAAAGTCCACCCAAAGTGCTGAAACTCATGTGCCAAAAAGAGTAAAGTAGCACAGTTTCAAATTCAGATAGTATTTCATTAAAGTAAATGTTCTAAGAATTCCAGTTCTGTGGGGGAAAGCCCGCTGTCTGAGAAATCCAAGGCATCATCTCCATGAAGGTCTGAGAGGGTCGACCCTGAGTCCCCTCCTTATAGGAGGGGTGGTTGGCAGGTCCTCACTCGACCCCTTGACCTGATGATGGATGGAGTTTTCCAAACCTGGAACTTCCTGGCACATACTACCTTGTTTCCTTTGAACAAAGGCCATGAATTACCGAATGTAGCCAACTGAAACCCAACATAAATATCCTGGCTTTGCTCAACTGCCCCCTTGCCCCCCTGCCCTGAGGTGCTTGTGATTCACCTTTGAAAAGAAGCCTACCTGTGAATGGTGAGCTCATGACCAAATCTTATATGGTAATTTCCAGTAATGAACAAACACCTGATGGATCAAGACTTAACCCTGTATTGTGTGTGTGTGTGTGTGTGTGTGTGTGTGTGTGTGTGTGTGTGTGTGTGTGTCTTAATGATTACCGTAACCTTTTTCTAACCCTTGGGTATATCTACCTGCTTGTACCCCCAATTAAACAAGTTGTCTCTCTTAAGCTTCTCCCTGAGGAGGTCGTTATTCCTCTCTGTGCACTCGCCTTCATTGGCAGGGTCCCCAGGATCCCTGGGGTGGCCCGTCAACCCCCCACCACAGTTGCTGGCTGATACACAGAAGAGAACTGGCCCCCACACAATACTGAAGCCCTTTCTTTGTCTCCATAAAGAAAACTGATGGATTCAGTCCCAAGTATAATATGAAGAGTCCTAAATTCATGTACTTATCTAGTGTTACTTCTATTTAGAGATGTTGCCTAAGTAGTTTACATCCATTTATCACACCTGTTGCCAGTGCCTGTTCACTGATTTAAATTTTCTTGCCATCATTTATTCTGTAGTGGATAATAGAGAGAGAGAGAGACAAAGAGAGAGATTATAAAGCCATAATTCAATCTGTAGATTGTGATAATGTTCATAGTATTATCAGTATCTTGAAATGAAATTAGAGCTTGCCACCAATCTTCCCATTCTTTATGCATTTTTTTTCCTAATATATGAAAAGAACTCTTCAAATTTTTATAAATACATACTTAAAAAAAAGAAGAAGAAGCACATCCTAAAGTTTCTGAAATGATGGAGCAGTGTTAGGAGTAATTAAATGAGTTTCTCTCTAAGGCAAGCTGATCAACAAGTGGATCATAAGTAGAAGAATCCTGCACATTCCTTAGAGTGATTGACTTTCATGAATTTTTAAGCTCTGCCGCAACAGTGCTAAGACATACACAACAAATGACATTTCACATCAAAGTAGAATTTTGTTTGCTTATTCATTTATTGATCTATGTTGGCTAGAGACAGAGATAAATTGAGAGGGGAGGGAGGGAAAGAGACAACTGCAGCACTGCTTCACTTCTTGTGAAGCTTTCCCCTGCTGGTGGGTTTGGGGCCTTAAACCCGGATCCTAGTGTACTGTAACATGCTTCTCTACTGGGTGTGCCCCCACCCAGCTCCTCAAAGTAGAACTTTAATTTCTCAGACATATAGCTATTGACAGCTAAAGGTTTTCCAAATGTGAGTCTGTGTTCGCAGTCTGTCTGAACTTCTAGAATTTTTTTCACCTCATTTTGGGGGGGTGGTGGTTAATGGTTTCCAACACAGTTGTTGGCACATGGGTACAATTTCTTATATCACCATGATGAGTTTCTGCAAAACACTCTCATCATGCCCCAACATAGGCTCTTTTCCACCATCATGCACCAAGACCATTCTGTCTACCCACCCACACCTATTCCCTGCCCTCCTTCCCCAGAGTTCTTTGCTTTGGTCCAATACAACAAACCTAGTCCAAGTTTCATCTTGGGTTTCCTCTTTCTGTTCTTGTTTCTTAATTTCTTCTCATGAAAGTCATTTAATATTCATCCTTCTCTATCCAGCTGGTCTCACTTAACAGAAATCCTTCAACATCTATCCAAGATCAAGCAAAGGAACCTTGATCCATTTGGAGTTAACTTCAAAGCTGGAGAATCAGCAAAAAGCATGGGTTTTCAGTCATTGTGAACCAGGTGGTGGCACACCTGATTGAGCACGCACATTACCCAGTCACTTTCCAGTTTCACTCTATTCTAGCAAGTCCAGCGTGATGACTTGCCTCTGTTCTATAGTTTACAAGGTGAAAAAAGATGGCTCCCTACTTGCCCTCAATTTATTAATTCCAAGTTCAGAATCTGGAGACAGAAGGTAGTGCCCCAGTTCTCAATATCTCAAGAAGTACTGGACCTATAACTAACCTAGCCTGAATCTGCTGTCCCTGGAACCAGTCACAAATAGACAGGGGACTGTGATAGTTTAGTACTGTTTGATCTGGCATAATAAGCGGTGATTCCAATGGGTAAATTCAGTATGATCTCCACAAGGAGAATATGTATTTTCAGTGCCTGTAACAATGATTACCAAACAAGAGGAGTCTTCACAAATTTGCTTGTAGTGATGACCCAATTCTGGTAGCAAATGCTATTTATATCTATGATAATTATCTAAAGATGAAATATATCACAGAATGTTTGTGTACTCCATGGTAGAATAATTGGCTTATAGTACATGACATGTATTGCCAAATAAGAAAAGTCTGTTCTTGGGTGGGGGAGACAGCGTAATGGTTATGCAAACAGACTCTCATGCCTGAGGCTCCTAAGTCCCAGGTACAATCCCCTGCACCACCATAAGCCAGAGCTGAGCAGTGTTCTGGTGTCCCTCTCTCTGTGTATGTGTGTGTATGTGTCTGAATCTCTCTCAAAAATAAAAAATTAATTTAAAAAAATTTTTTAAGTAAAGTCTGCTCTTTTGGGACTTTCTTAGGAAGTGAACTACCTGGAATGGAATTAGAGAATCCAATGAAAGGAAAGGTCTCACCCAAGTAATAAAGCTGAAAGTTTGACATTCCATGCCTTACCTCTGTGAACACAGTCTGAAGTGAAGCATACCGAGGTGGTACTCATTGCATTGATTAGGCTGGGATTAGCAGATGTGATATCATTTAGTATGAATTGAGAGAAGCATGCAGGAAAGTGAGCCTCACTCTAGAGGTTCCAAGACTGGGGAAATATAGGCTCTAGAGAGGAAGTGGGAGGACCAGGTCCCATGAGATAGGGCATATGTTCATATGTATCCATAAATGAGGTAAAAATATATACCTGAAAACAAAAGTACAAAATAGTCTGCAGTGAGTCAGTATGAAGTTCATAATGAAATAAGTGTCTACAGACTTAGATACCTCCTCACCTACTTCCCACTATACTTCTCTCACTCACTCTCAAGCTATCCTTATCAAAGCAAGGACTACAAAAGCTGAGTAAGGGCAAGAGACTGGCATACTTTAACAATGACTCTTTAGTCACTATCAGGCCACCCTATCAGCTGAGACCCTATTCTGAGAGTCCTGAGATTCCCAAACAGACATGATGGGCCTAGACCTCAAATAAATCCCTCTCTCCATTATTACTGGTCATCTTTATGAGGAACAATACAACTGACCCCTCTGTGGGCCCCTCATAGGAACTTACCCTCAATATGACATCATTTCCCCAGGCAATAACTTGGTCCATCTGCTTATCAGATTTCAGGCTCTGGGAAAAAAAAAAACTATTATAGCCACAGGCCCTTTGGAATACAACTAAAATATGCCTACTAGTTATCTACAAAACAGAGGACCCCCCCAACTCTTCATCTGCACTATACCAGCCTTTAGGTTCCTGATTAGGCAACAATTTGTTTGGCTTTATGTTAACTCTAACATATAAAGAGAAAGGCAGGCTGGGAGTACAGATTGACCTCTCAACATCCATGTTCAGCAGGGAAGCAATTACAGAAGCCAGACCTCCCACCTTCTGCATCCCACAATGACCCTGGGTCCATACTCCCAGAGGGATAAAGAATAGGAAAGCTATCAGGGGAGAGGATGGAATATTCTGGTGTTGGGATTTGTGTGGATTTGTACCCCTTTTATCCTATTGCTTTGTCAGTGTTTCCTTTTTTTTAATAAATAAAAAAAAGAAAGAAAAGTCTGTTCTTGTAAGGGATTCTTGAAAGTCCCAGTGTGTACAGAATTTTAGCACTTGAATGCAGAGCAATGAACTAGGATTCATCAGAACTGTGCTTTAGACTCCTGTAGGTATGAAGGAAATAGCTGGACTAGATATTCCTGGATGATCTAATAAACTTGAAGAATTCTCTGTACTTTCTTAGAAGATCGGCTTTCCAAGCACCAGGAGGCATTAAACATGCACAGTTCTTGCTGACTGGAGTTCTGAAGCTTTCGATGAAGAGAAATGAAATGCACATGAGCCCCGCTGAAGCCAGAATCTCTTTGTGCAAAGTCTTCCACCTCAGAAATAATTCAGCTCTATTTCCAGCTTCATCTTCCAAGTGGTCAGTGAAGTGGTGTGTATGGCCCGGCTTAAAATGGAAAGAATGTGAATAGAATACACTTTATGTAGGTTGTAAGTGGAAAGGGTCATGTGGAGAGAAACTCAAGAGGAAAATTAGAAAATTGGTCAGATATTGGAAGGGAGAAACAGGACAGTGCATTCACTTATTTCATCCAACTGAAGAAGAGATATTTGTTAGGTGGCTTGATCCTTAAAGCCTTAAAGTATCATGACCTAGAGAACAGGGGAGTTATGGTATAGAACAAAAGGAGAGAGTCCGGTGGTAGCACAGCTGGTTAAGCCTACATGACAGGCATAAGGATCCCGGTTCGAGCCCATGGCTCCCCACCTGCAGGGGAGTCGCTTCACAGGCGGTGAAGCAGGTCTACAGGTATCTCTCTTTTTCTCCCCCTCTGCCTTCCCCTCCTCTCTCTATTTCTCTCTGTCCTATCCAACAACCAAGACATCAATAACAACAACAAAAATACAGCAACAATAAAAACAAACAAAAAGGGCAACAAAAGGGAAAATAAATAAATATTTAAAAAAAAAAAAACTGTCCCCAAGCTTTTGGCTTCCTGGCATGCAGGTCTCATAAGGAACAGCTTTGCTCAGGCAGGGAAGAGGTGGGAGGGCAGAAAGGGCTGAACATATATCAGATGATTCTTTTTTTTAAAAAAATATTTATTTAATATTGGATATAGACAGAGAGGAATTGAGTGGGGAGACAGAGAGGGAGGGAGACAGAGAGACACCTGCAGCCTTGCTCCACTGCTAATGAAGCTTTCACCCTGCAGGTGGGGGCCAGGGACGTGAACCTGAAACCTTGCACACTGCAGTGTGTGCTCTTAACCAGGTGCACCACTGTCTGGCACCTCAGGTGATTCTTTAACCTCTCATACCCATAATCCTTTGTGAGTTTACATCCTTTGCTATAGGTCATGACATCAGCCATATGCTAATTATGTACATAGCCCATGATTCCTTTTGCTTGACGTCAATGGAATCCCAACATTATGCGGATATTGAAAGGTAGCTGCTTCTCCCTCCTCTGCCTGGAGGAGCTTGTGTTGACGGGCCAAGATGTGTGGATCATATGGTGCAGCCACATGCCCCAGAGTTTGATTGTTAACCGAGGTCTGTGTTTTGGGAAAGAACACTGAAACTGAGAAAGGTTCTCACTGCTTTCCTATGACTGAGTCACTCAATGAATTAGAGAATATTTGTTGAGTACCTCTTGGCTGAGAGGTACTCAACAGTGAACTGCAGTGAACTGCAAAGAGTGAACTGCAAAGAGTGAAACAGGCAGCCTGGTTTCTGTACTGATGGCCCGCATTTGTAAATGGTAAAGGTAAGAGGAGGGTTCATCAAAAGGCCGCGTGCAGGTGTGATAGGACAAGATCTTCAGGATGATAAAGACAGAGCAGCCTGACTCAGCCTCACGGGTTTGGCTATGTAATGAAGCAGAATAGATTTCATTTTAGTTAACCAACTTGCCCTAGTCATGGCTTTTACATCACACTTCCCCATAAGCATTTATTTATTCATTTACTTATTTATTTATCATTGGACAGAGACAGATAATTTGAGAGAGGAGGAGAAAATAGAGAGGAAGAGGAAGAGAGAGAGAGAGAGAGATCTGCAACCCTACTTCACCATTTTTCAGGTTTTCCCCATGCAGATGAGGGGCCAGGGACTCGAACCTGAGTCTTTGCGCACTGTAACATGAGTGCTTAACCAGGTGTGCCACCGTCTGGCCCCTCCCATACTCTGTATATGACATCACAGTAATCATCTCCACCTCCTTCACTTAATTTTTCCCAAGTTATCTTTATTTTCTACAATATATTTTTTTAAAAAGAGTGATACTTTCACTGTATGTGAAAAACAACTGCAAAAAGTGAAAAATAGGAAAAATGTGTTTCAGCGACTTCTCTGATGCTCAGCACGAAGTTCTCCAGAAGTCAGCCTTGCACAGATAATGCTGTCTTCAAAATAGCATGCCAAACACTAATGCCAACCACTAGTGCCCAACAAATGACCGCGAGGCTGGACCCCATCAGCCTTTTGCCCCAGCAGCATAGTACTATTTCTACCCAAGTTCTTGGCTTTTGCTGCCAGTCTCCCCTTAGACAATCCTTAATCCAAAATCTGAAAGCAACATGTTTTTTGGAGGTGTTAAGTCTGGCTTCTTTTCAGATTTAAAGAATATAAGTAAACCTGTTTGCTTCTCACTAATAGTTAATCCCTTGAAGTCAGGCTTTAGCACTACAAGTACCAAATCTTATATCCTACCATTTGCTAACATTTAGTTCAAGGAAGAGATGGCACTAGAGGTAAGACAAAATCTAAGTCTTTTCTGAGCCAGTCCATGTCAAAAAGATAGTTGTAGTGGACAAAAACAGGTGGAGATTGAAAGCAGATTAAAAACAAGTATATACTCCTGGGGTGGTGATGCAGGCTATCAAAGATTCGCTCCAAGAAGATGTTATATGTTCTGAGAGTGACCTGGAGTCATCTGCATTGAGTTCACATCCCTACAAGTGAGGGAACAAAATATGGAATGTTCCTTTAAGGCCGGGACTATCTTATAACAAGTTTTACAATACATCATGGATTTTAATCAGGCTCAACCTGACGCTGTTGACTGGCTATGGAAGAAGGGCAAACGCTAGAAGAAGAAGAATTTACAAAGAAGTTGATTAAGCAGGAAGTAGAACCAACAACAGAGAGTGTGAGTGAACAGCTTCAGGATTCAGGAAGTGGTAATGGAATCTTACATATTCTAGATCCAAATTCAGTATTGTTAAGGTTACTGTTTCTCTATGGCAAGAGTGATGATTATTATTATTTATTATTTTTATATTACTAAAATTATTATTATTTATTTTTTTATATTATTAAATTATTATTATTTATTATTATTGTGCCAATATACGCGGATATCTTCGCCCACCCTGACCAATGCTTGACGTCTCGTCACCCAATCTGGTCCCCTATGCCTACACTGAACTTCTCTGTTCCAGACTCTTGGAAACAGAGTTGGCAGTCAGCTGAGGTAAAGAACAAACACTTCATCACAGACCCCTGCAAGCGTCAACCCGGCTTTGACCTAGCACATTATGATTGGGCCCTCCTCAATCGCTATGGAACAGGCCATGGCCGGTGCACCGCTATGTTCCATCGCTGGGGAGCCAGAGACGACCTGAACTGCCCCTGCGGCTACAGACAGACTATGACCCACATAGTCAGCGACTGCCACCTCTCCAGATTCAAAGGAGGTCTCGAAACTTTACATCAAGCTCAACCTGACGCTGTTGACTGGCTACAGAAGAAGGGCAAACACTAGAAGAAGAAGAATTATTGTGTTTGTTTATTTGTGTGTTTTTTCCCTTTCTTATCATGGGTTATGTATTAATTCAGAAGTTTCTGCTCCCAAATATGTTGTCCTTTTAGCCCCATCCAGGCTTGAGGAACAAAGCAGAGAGATCACTAGGTTAAGAGTTCTTCAGGTACTGAGTTAGACGTTAAGTCTACATTTAGTCTGGAATTATTGGAAATCTAGTTGGAATGTGCTTCTGCATGGTGAGATGATTGTTCATGGACAGAATCATGTTTTGTAGTCACTGTGGAAAGGGTGTTTGAAGAGGGTTAAAGATTTTAAAGAGGAAAATCAATGGGATATGAAACATATGACAAAATGCATAAAAGAGATAAATGTTCAGCTGAAGAGGTGAAACCATTTTGAAGGTAATGGAGTGGATGCTTGCTTCCTATACTATAGGAATCACTCTAGGTATAATAAATGCCTTGAAATAGAAAAGAACTGGAGGGAAGGGGAAAAAAATGGATAACTATTCAATGCAGAAAAGAGATAAGCTAGAGCAGCTGCAGCCAGCAGGATAACTGCAGCCAGCAGGCCATCATGAAAGATGCAAAGGTACGAAGATTCACTTCACAGCACCCAAACCTAAAGAAGGTACAGAAACCCACAGCTCAGCCTTATCTGCCCCTCTGTCACACCCTCCGAACTACTAATTCTATAATCCTTAACTCTGTGACATCGCTTCTGAATAAACTCATTCTATTTTTTAAAAATATTTATTTTATTTATTTATTCCCTTTTGTTGCCCTTGTTGTTTTATTGTTGTAGTTATTGTTGTTGTTGTCGTTGTTGGATAGGACAGAGAGAAATGGAGAGAGGAGGGGAAGACAGAGAGGAGAAGAGAAAGATAGACACCTGCAGACCTGCTTCACGGCCTGTGAAGCGACTCCCCTGCAGGTGGGGAGCCGGGGTTCGAACCGGGATCCTTATGCCAGTCCTTGTGCTTTGCACCACCTGCACTTAACCCGCTGCGCTACAGCCCGACTCCCTCATTCTATTTTTTTAAAGTATCTTTATTTATTGGGTACAGACAGCCAGAAATCGAGAGGTAAGGGGGTGATAGGGAGACACCTGCAACACTGCTTCACCATTCACAAAGCCTCCCTTCTACAGGTAGGGACCAGGGGCTTGAACCCGGGTCCTTGTGCACTGTAACATCTATGCTCAACCAAGTGTGCCACTTCCTGGCCCCAATAAACTCATTGTTCATTTCACCTCATTGCAAAAAAAAAAAAAAAATGCTGTTAAAAGACAGGGTTGTCTCAGGAGTAGGGTATTAAATTATATGTCCCAAAATATAAGTTAGCACACATCAGTCACTACCAAAGTACCATCTTCTTTCACTGTAGAGACTTGGAAGTTTTTAATTTTATTTTTATTAGTGATTTACAAAATAACAAACAACTGGGGTACAATTGCACACCACAGGGAACTTTGGCAACAAATAGCACTGTTTTTGGCTCTGAGGAACAGCAGCCAAGGCTGTGTAGGGTACTGGATGTGAGAAAGGGTAACTTCTAAGCTTTGGCCCATGGCCTTAGGGGTGAGGGTCTTCTGAACTGGTGGTTTTTCAGGCTAGCATCATGCATGAGAGAGAGAGAGAGATGGCCCAGGAACCAAGCTCATGGTGGCAGGACAATTCAAATCTTTTTTTTTTAATTTTTTATTTAAGAAAGGATTAATGAACAAAAACATAAGGTAGGAGGGGTACAACTCCACACAATTCAATTCAAATCTTTATTCATTTGAACACCCCAGAGTTGGGCAGTAGCACACCTGGTTAAGCCACGTGGCACAAACCGCAATGGTTGGTGTCAGCCTCTTGGTCTGCACACCCGCCCTCCTCCAGCGGCTTGACAATATCATACATGGCTAGGAAAGGGATGGACAAAGGCAAAGGGGGCCGAGAATGGTATGGACCTCCTCAGCAACTGTTGCTAGGGGTTCAACTGGTAGGATTAGCAATACCCTATGGGGAATTAGGAAGGAGACCTTTAGTCATTTGTAAGACAAAGCAGAAGATTGATACGTAGATAATAAAACGATGGGCCATTGTATCAGGGAATGTAGTGTGGATCAGGCTTAATGTTTTAAGGAATGCCAGGCTCCCAGAGGCAGGAAGATGCCTGATGTTTTTGTGAGGCAGGGAAGACTTAAAATGGCCGCCAACCTTATAACTGAACCCTCCTTCCTCAAACACAACTGCCACCTATTGGCAAACCTTTAAGGCTTGAATTCAGACTGACATATTACAGATAAGTCATATATTCAAACTACATTGAATATAGAATAGCTCAAGGGAATAACAAGAAATATAATCCCAACCACCAACCCCCACAATCTAATATATAAACTTATCCATTCTCCTCAGAACTTATCCATTCTTCCAGAAAATAGAAGAGGAAATACTCCCAAACACATTTTATGTGGCTAATATCACTCTAATACCCAGGAAAGAATTCCATGAAAAAGGAAAAGTATAGACCTATACCCCTGATAAACACTGATTCAGAGATCCCCAACAATCTTGGCTAATTGGACCTAACAATATACTAAGAGAATAAGCTATCATGATCAAGTGGGATTCATCTCTGGGAAACAGGAATGGTTTAACATCCATAAGTCAATCAATGTGAGCCACCATATCAAGAAAAATAAAGATAAAAATCACTTATCAACTGATGCAGAAGAAGCATTTGATAAGGTACAAGACGCATTTATGATAAAGACCCTGAAGAAACTGGGAGTAGAAGGAAAACTTCTCAACATAATAAAGAATATAAATGACAAACCCATGGTTAACATAGTGTTCACAGTGTTTCAGTTTTTCCCCTAAAATCAAGAATTAGGCAAGGATGCCCACTCTCAGTACTTCTATTCAACATAGTCCTAGAAGTCCTTGCCTTCACAGTCAGAAAAAAAAAAAGATATGAAATGGATTCTAGAAAAGGTGAAGTTAAATTATCATTATTTGCAGATGATATGATGCTACACCTAGAAGGACCAAAAAAAATGCTGCCAAAAGTAATAATAATATTTAGATTATTTGCTTAATCACTCACTAGTGATTAAGAGAGGAAACCAAGACAAGAAACAATGATACAACTAATGAGATAGGAAGCCACAAAATATAGTTAGAATTTTGAGTTAATCACTCACTGGTGATCAATAGAGGTACTAGAGATGAAAGAGGTAACATAGATAGGATAAGGGAAAGCAGAGACTCAGAGGAATATGGTTTGGCCACACAACAGGCAAGTGAGTGACTGAATCTGGACCCCAAATTCTCTCTCCTATTGTCTATTGGCTATATCTAGGTTCTGCCTAGCGTTCATTGGGCATCCAGTGGTATCAGAGAGATGGGATCCATTGAGGAACCAGAATGCCATCCTTGGTCTTCTCCAACCACTGTCAACATGCTCAGATGCTCAGCTCCAGGTTCAGAGCCAGCCATGACCAAGTACAGCCTCTTGAGTTCCAGGGATCTCCTTCTCACCTCTCTTCTACTCACTGGCCACATGTGTCTGTACCCACCTGTGGCTTAATGCATGTCTTAAATCCTGGTTGTATTTTGTTGAGTTTTCAGGGGAGCCTTTGTTGTTTTTCCTAGTTTCACAGGGGAATGATCCTGCCCTTTTCCTTGGGAACTAGCATTTTAACCACCTACTTTTCTGCACTAAGCACTTTTAGTAACCTTGTATCTACCGACATAGGTCATGGTTTTATTCATGCAGATACCCTTCAGTTTCTCCAAGACACAATTTCCCCTTTTCTTAAAGTTGAGTGGTCTGTCGTATGTGTACAGAGTGCGTCTTCCTCATCTGCCCACCTGATGTTGGATCCTAAGATTGTTTTCATATCTTGGCTATGGGAAATAGTAGCATAATAAACCCAAGTTTGCCTCTATGTCTTCAACTAATCTCCTTTATTTCTTCTGTTGGACTTTATCATCCTTTCTTTTATGTTCCGGGCAAGGCTGCCTCCATCTGTTTGAAGAGATAGCTCTTTAGTCCTAATTAAATGTGGGACATAAAAGAATTTGTGGTTTTTTTTTTCCATTTTAACTGTGAAAATGGATTTCAGGATCAACTTCTAGGAGAAGTTTTTAATACAATTGAGCACTTGAGTTAAATTCAAAAATCATTCTCTAACTACACAGCCAGAGGATATGGCCAAAGTGATCACAAGATCTCGTTCAGTTGGGATGCATATAGTTACAGAACCCTAAGTAAAACCATTGCAACAATTTCCAGGTATAGTTTTCAGAAATTCAGATTTTCCGAGTTATGTGTCACAGATGCCTCATTATCAAAATCCTTACCCAAAATTCAGTCCCTCTTTCTGTTATAAAGATATCATGTTCTAGAGAAAAAAAATCTGAGACCATAAATGTGTATATATATATATATATATATATATATATATATAGAGAGAGAGAGAGAGAGAGAGAAGCACAAGGAGTATAAATCTAAAATCCTGAGTTAAATATACTGAAAAAGAAGTTACCCAGCAATGTTAAAAAAAATAAATTAAAAATAAACAGACTGAATTAAAGATAATATATGGGAATCAGTACATTTATGTAAAATAAAATAATGCAAAATATTCCAGTAGTTATTTTTAACTGAAAATGGAGTGTGTAATCTCTTGTACAGTGAGTTCCAATAACTAAATTGTGCTGAGTTGAGTCTTATATATAGAAGTGACTTAAAGGTTAATCAGACAAACTTCAGCTATAGCCTATATAATGATTTCTTGGAATGCAATTATTGACTCATTAAGTCATCTCCTCTCTCAGCAATAATATTCAAGAGCACACTTTTCTATATTAAAGAAGAGCTATTCTTTTCAGAGAAAGAATTCAATTAGCATTGCAAGCCAGACACACACAGATAAATTAAAAAGCATCTCATGAATCCTGAGTGCTCCCATACATTCTTGTTCCACTCACCCTCTCTCCCGTGTATGTGTCCCTAATTCTCGGGCTGTCTACAAAGCACTCGATTTAAAGAAGTGCGATCTTTTTAATGCCTAAGCCGTGATTGTTTCTCTGTAAAACTCAAATATTCTCTACCTCTCAAAACTAATCTGAAGGTTAAATGATAAACACAGAGAAATGAATTTCTCACCAGAAGCCTGTACTAGAGAAATTAGTTTGATTAACTGTTGTAGTAAAGTTACAGTGAAGGTGAGAAGATGAACAGTGTGACAGAGCTCAGGGAATAAAGGGCTGGCTGAGGGCAGGTGAGCAATGGCCGCAGAATTACAGTATGTTTTACTTTTTATTTATTTACTCAATAGAGACAGAGAGAAATTGAGAAGGGTGGAAGAGATGGGGAAGAGAAAGAGAGACACCTGCAGCACTGCTTCACCACTCATGAACCTTTTCTCCTGCAGGTGGAGACCAGGGGCTTGAACTCAGGTCCTTGCCCACTGTAATGTGAGCGCTTAAACAGGCGCATCACCGCCCAGCCCCCCCCCCCAAATTGTATTCTACCCACCTCTAGGCCAGGCCACACAGTGAGCTAGCTCTCTGGCCCTCGGTTTCCTTTTCAGTTGCTACTGGAATTATCTGATTAGAAGTGTGTCTTAATAAATACACAAATATAACAAAGCTGTCAGAGAAGAACTTGGTACTTGGAGACAGATGCACAGTTGCTGTGGGAGAGGCATACCTGCTCTTCCTGTTTTGTCTGAAACTGAACTGAGTTCAGAGGAGTAGGTTTCACCAAAGTCCCACAGCTGGTAAAGTATGGGGTTTGAGTCAAGTAATGTGATGCTAAATACTACAACATGGATACCACACACTACCAATCTCACAGTCCTGGACACCTGCACAGAGAACACATGTTCACACAATGTACACAGCCACACAGGCAGACACACAGCCACAATGCAGATAGACACACAGCCACAATGCAGACAGACACACAGTCACACAGGCAGACACACAGCCACACAGGCAGACACACAGCCACAATGCAGACAGACACACAGTCACACAGGCAGACACACAACCACACAGGCAGACACACAGCCACACAGGCAGACACACAGACACAGTAAAGATAGACACACAGACACAATGCAGATAGACACACAGCCACAATGCAGACAGACACACAGTCACACAGGCAGACACACAGCCACACAGGCAGACACACAGCCACACAGGCAGACACACAGACACAATGCAGAAACAATGCAGATAGACACACAGCCACAATGCAGACAGACACACAGTCACACAGGCAGACACAATGCAGATAGACACACAGCCACAATGCAGACAGACACACAGTCACACAGGCAGACACACAGCCACAGAGGCAGACACACAGCCACACAGTCAGACACACAGACACAATGCAGACAGACACACAGCCACAATGCAGACAGACACACAGCCACAATGCAGACAGACACACAGCCACACAGGCAGACACACAGCCACACAGGCAGACACACAGCCACACAGACACACGGCCACACATGTAGACAAAGTCACACATGCAGACACACAGCCACACATGCAGACACACAGTCACACAGGCAGACACACAGCCACACAGTCACACAGGCAGACACACAGTCACACAGGCAGACACACAGACACACAGACACACAGACACACAGTCACACACACAGTCTCACAGCATACACACAGACACACAGATTCACACACAACACGCACACAGAGCACACTCACACTGGATCACAGCACACATTGAAGGCATCATGCACACTGCCACTCACCGTCCCATCTCTCTCACACACATCATATTGTGTAACAGCTGAGGAAGAAAACACTTCTTGATCACAGAGATGCTATCTTAGAAGGAAAAAGTCCATCTTGTGATAGTTTTGTGATATGACCTCTGCATCCCTGTAGGTCTGAGCTGACATTCTGTGGTCATGAGTAGGAATGTTCCAAGCTGCCCCAATATCAGGACCCATCTTCCTCAGGTATAGCATAGAGTATATTGTCCAGCCTCCCTTCAGAGGATGGAACATTCTCTACCATTGTTGATCCAAGTTGAGGGCAAGGTCCTATGGGGGCCCACAAAGGGGTCTATTGTGTTGTTCCTGATAGAGATGGCCAGTAACAATGGAGAGAGGGATTTATTTGAGGTCTAGGCCCATTATGTCTGTTTGGGAATCTCAGGACTCCCCGAATAGGGCCCCAGCTGATAGGGTGGCCTGATAGTGACTAAAGAGTCATTGTTAAAGTATGCCAGTCTCTTGCCTGTTGTATGCTTTGCATTGGGTTGTTCTAGATCTCCCCCGCCAAGAGAATTGGATCAGTCCTGCTAATTTCGCGGGCCCACTTGGCCTGCCCCAAGGAACCCCGCCAGAGTTCCAGAGTTGGAGAGTTCCAGAAAAAGAAAGAGTGCTTGCTCCGCCGCAAAGAGACAGCAGAGTTCTGTTTGGTGATTAGTTTGGTTTAGTTTATGAATTGTTGTTCCTGAATAAAGAAATACAGCTTCCCTGCCCAGCCGTTGTCTCCGCGTCTCTGTTACCCGCCCGTGAAGCTAGCCCGGCCGGCAAGAGCCTCCGAAAAAAATTTTAACAACACTTGCCCTTATTCAGTTTTTGCAATCCTTGTTTTGCTAAGGTTAGCTTTGGAATGAGTGAGAAAACTGTAATAGGAAGTAGGTGAGGAGGGTATCTGAGTCTAAGTAGACACTATTTCATTAGGAACGTTATGGTGTCTTTTTAGGTCTTTCTACTTGTTTGTTGTATATACTGACTCATTGCAGACTATTGTGTACTTTTGTTTCCAGGTATATATTTTGCCCTAATTTATGGATACGTGTGAACACATGCTCTATCTCATAAGACCTGGTCTATATCTAAGTTTTGGGACTTTGTTAGGAAATAAACCACCTGGAATAGAATTAGAGAATTCTATGAAAGGAAAGGTCTCACCCGAGTAATGAGGATGAAGGGTTGACATTCCATGCCTGACGTCTCTGGACACAGTCTGAAATGAAGCATACTGAGGTGGTACTTGTTGTGTTGATTAGGTTGGGATCAGCAGATGCAATATCATTTGGTATGAATTGAGAGAAGCATGCAGGAAAGTGAGCCTCACTCTAGAGGTTCCAGGACTGGGGGAAATATAGGCTCTATAGAGGAAGTAGGAGGTTCCTGCTGTCTTAGGGTTTAAGAAGACAATAGATAGTTATTGCTATGATCAAATTATTTGGCAATTGAGTTAACTTTGAAAATCCCATTTCAAAGTTTCAGCCTTCTGTTTAAAGTTGGTGTTTATTTGTGTTTTCTCACAATTATTAGATTTTTACTTATAATTTTTCCCAATGCTCAATGTCAACATTTTATTTCCAGGAATTCACTGGTGCTTAGAGGCTTTGAAGTTAATCAGAAGGTGTGAACAATGTAACTTCATTTTCTTTCTGTTACCAAAAGGCTTTGCTCAGGCTGCAGCTACATTTAAAGACAAAAACACCATGAATATATGTTTCTGTTCCTCTCACCAGTCACAGATCTTCACAATGAATACTGACAGTTTAGCTCTATAAAGAGTTTGAAATGATAATTTATTTTATATTGTGACTCAAAAGATTAGTTCATCATTCTCAGGAAAATTATAAATGGTGAGGCCTTTCTTTTCACTGAAAAGTCAGACTTTTAAAATTTATATTAATATTACTATTTTTCCCTCACATATAAACTTTCTTTCCACTTACTTCATGATTCTAATTCATGTTTCCTGGTTATAGGAATTAGGGACTTGGAACTCAAGTGCAAATCCTAGAATGACATGAGAGTCACTATCATACCACAAGAATCCCCCAAGCTATAGTATCTCTGCCTCCCTCTGGCTCTTTGTGAGTCAAAATGCAGCACAGAGCAGCTCAATCTTATGTGTGCAAGGGACAAGCTTCACACAAAAAATGATAAGGACTGAACAACACAACTGACAAATGTATATGTATACATTAGTATATCCGTAAGTCGTGATATATTCACACGTCTCAAGCATAACTATGCACGTTCAGACGTGGAATAAATGCACTGTCAACACATTTCACAGTTTTGTAACAGCATATGAAAGATATTTGTATAATAAGTTTATGCATCTTGTGGTTAGACTACACACAATGAAGACGATACACATAAAATTAAGGAACATGGAAACTTAAATGCTGACAGTGGTGGTTTTCAAAACAAAATTTTAGAGACACTTGGGGGGGGTGGAACAATGCAGATGGATACAGTGAATTGCTCTGTAAAACACAACAGATACTAAAATGTCAGATCACAATACATTTCATCAGAGCACAATGGGGATTTCTGGTAATGAAAGAAGTGTCACCATCTAAGGATGGCTGACCGTACATGTCTGGAAGGAAGTCAGGAGGCAGATGAAGAAGAATTAGCCAGTGTCATATGGGAAACCGCTTTCAACCTGGGGTTCAGGAACCATGGCTCCAGAACCCTCTCTCAGAAACCACAGCTTTGAACCATAAACACTAAGCTAACACCAGAAGGGCATGAAAAGTGCTAAACGTTGCACTCTGGTGGAAGAATTTGTCCTGCTTTATATCTTAATGCTTTTCAGCCACCAAGTTGCAAATGCCACCATGACATCATCCTGACTTCCCTGGGCAGATGCCCTCCCCCATGTGTCCTGGAGCCTCCACTCCCAGAGCCCTGCCCCACGAGGGACAGACAGACACAGGCTGGGGGTGTGGATCCACCTGCCAACACCCATGTTCAGCGGAGAAGCAATGACAGAAGCCAGAACTCCACCTTCTGCTCCCCATACTTTGGTCCATACTCCCAGAGGGATAAAGAATAACGATGCTTCCAATGAAGCAGATGGGACAGGGAACCCTGATGGTGGGTACCAAGTGGAACTGTGCCCCTCTTATCCCACAATCATGTAGACCATAATTAAATCACCAATAAAAAAAGAAGAAATGCACCTACCCTATGACCCTGCAATTCATATCTGGAGATATATCCTAGGAATTAAATACACCCCCAAAAAAAAGATGTGTGTATGCTTATGTTCATAGCAGCACAATGTATAATATCCAATACCTGAAAGTAACCCAGGTGTACCACAGATGAGTGGCTGAGAAAGTTGTGGTCTACAGACACAATGAAATACTACTCAGCTGTGAAGAATGATGATGTCACCTCTTCACCTCATCCTGGATGGAGCTTGAAGGAGCCATGTGAAGTGAAATCAGCCAGAAAGAGAGGGATGATTATGGGATGGTCTACTTCATGGACAGGAGTGGATAAATAAGAACAGAAGGAAACACACAAAGCAGAACTTGGACTGGGCTTGGTATACTGCACCAAAGTAAAAGACTCTGGGGGAGGAGGGGAGAGAGACTGGAGAAATAGATCAGCTAGTAGAATGCAGTGTTCATATGCTTCAAACTCCCTGTTTGAACCTAGGCACTTCATGTACCAGAGGAGAGCTCTGATCTCTCTCTCTCTCTCCCTCTCCCTCTCCCTCTCCCTCTCCCTCTCTCCCTCTCTCTTCCCCTCTCCCTCTCCCTCTCTCTCCCTCTCTCTCTCTCTCCTACTCCCTCTCTCTTTCTCTTTTTCTTTCTCTTTCTGATGTGAAACTCTATCTCACATAAAATAAATATTTTTAAAGTACTCATCAAATAATTTCTCTTTTCCAGATAATTTTTTAAACACCAAAACATGTCAGTTTTGGAATCATTTCTTACCAAAACCAGTTGTATACAATTGGAGTTTTAACACTGTTAATATTCTGCTCCTTCTTGATATCTTCTTTCTGTGTTTCAGTTTCCCAGCTGGAATAGTTTTCTCACCTCCCTGATCATTTATTTCATTGGTTCTGAATTTTATATTCACTTTTCTTATTCTATTTGCCTAGAAAGAGAAGAGAGAGAGGTAGAAACTTGTGGGGGAGGGACACTCTAGCACAGCTCAGGCAGACCATGCAGCTTCCTTGGGGCTGCCCATGGTTCTGAAACATGGTGATAGAGATTCAACCTAAGGCTTCACATATGAAGAGACACTTGCTCCAACCAATGAGTCGTCTCCTAGGCTCGTGCTTCTGTTTACTTTTTCCCGCTTAGTAAAGGCTTTCATGTTACCAGCTAGATTCTGTCTTGAAACCACTGCTTTGCTCACTTATCTCCTAGTTTCTTCCTTAATTACCCAGATGCTAATGACAATTAAGTGTGTGTCCCAGTCTCATCTAATCACTTTTGCTTGACATTTCTATATTCATTTATTTAATTCTTCAAACATTTCCATCTGTTGTGGACTTTTTTTATGAATTATCTACTGACTTACTTCATTTATCTATTTGTTCAATTGACAGCTTGCTCTAAATGTTAACTATGTCAAGTCATAGGAAATAATCTTTAAGTTTAGACATAAATGATCATCAGACTGTCATTGTGGTGTATGACAAAGGACTGCATGTAGACAACTGAGAATATTTATATCTAGAAGATAAAAAAGGAATAATGCATACTCAATAAATGTCAATTAGTAGAGCAAGCACAGGAAAGAATCATATACAGATGCCGTGTTCTTCAGTCACTTACAATTACCTGGCAAGGGAGTCTCAGCTTTGCTAATGCACCTGATTCCCTGTTCATGAACCCTGAGGTGGATGAGTACCTGCTAGTATGGCAACTAGGTTCTGAAGAGAATAAGGAAAGCAGTCTTAGGGAACATGTGTTCTAAAAGGAACGGGCTTGTCTAACAATCCTACTGTTGCATTTGTTACAACTACTTTATCAAAGATCATATTTGTTGGTTCACTCTAGTGAATTTTTTTTGCAAGGCAACCAAAAGCATTCCTCTCTAGTATGAGCAACATCTGAAGAGAGACCAAAGCCAGACCAGGTACACGCATCAGTTCTTACAAGCAATCACTCCCTACACGTGGTAGGTTCCATGTGATCCCATTACATGACTGGTTGGGTCTCCTGGGTACTTGGCGATCTTTTTATTCTGTCTTTATCTTTATCAGATAAGTCATCAGTGACTTTAGAAGTCAGATTATCCTCGGGAATTTGGAATTCTAATAGTGGAGCTCATGTATGATTTCCATTCTTGCTGTCATGGAGATTTTTGGCAGATTACTGAGTATACACCAGAGGAGCACAGAATGTGTTAAGAGTCTCAGTAACAACCACTGGATGCATGATCTTGTCTCCCTAACAGCTGTGGCCATGGACTGTGAGCTCAGACTCCCAGCGACTTGGAGGTCACGCAGGCTCCTGTGCTAAATGTGAATCATACTTGGGTCCTGGGTCAGATTGATGGATAAACAGCTAATTGTATTTATATTTTATCTCCAATTAAAGAGGCTACACTATGCCCTAATTCAGCGTTCTAGTTCTATTTGCAACTGACACCATCTTCCCAGACCGTGGTTAGCTATCAAGCTCTATCCAAAGCTACTATTAAAGCCATGGGCCCCCTAAAAACACATCTAAAATAGACTTCCTAGTATCTCTCTACCATAAGATCCATATTCTCATCTTTTCTACTCCAACCTTTTGGTTTCTGTTTATTAAACATTTTGTCTTACTTTATTTGTTTTCTGCTTTTCAGCCTCCACATTGTAGATGCTATTAGGATGCCATCCTGAGCTCGCTGGGCTGACAACCCCACCTATGTGTCCTGGAACCTCCCCTCCCCAAATCCCTGCCCCACTAGGGAAAGAGAGAAACAGGCTGGGGGTGTGGATCCACCTGCCAACATTCATGTATAACAGAGAAGCAATGACAGAAGCCAGAACTCCCACCTTCAGCATCTCATAAAGAATTTTGGTCTAGACTCCCAGAGGGGGAAAATAATAGGGGAAGATGACCAGAGGACTCTAAAACCCACCTTCATCAGGACCAGAGAAGGAAGAAGAAAATAGGAAGGATATTCAGAAATAGTAATAGGTGTAGGTGTGATTTAGAAAGGAAGGGAAGACAGGCCCATAGAAAAATTATATTTATATATACATACATAAATATAGACATTTATAGAAATAATAGTCAACCCATATCTTTGACCTTGGGAGAACTACTATTCCTTGGGAGAACTATTCTAGTGTAGAGAATGGGGATACACAACTCTTGTGATTGGGATGGTGTGGAATTGTACCCCTGTTGTAGCATAATTTATTAATATTGTTATTATTTTTCCTTCAAGGTTATTTCTGGGGCTTGGTGCCTGAACAATAAATCCACTGCTCCTGGGGCCATATTTTTGATAGGACAGAGAGAAATGGAGAGAGGAGGGGAAGACAGAGAGGGGGAGAGAAAGACAGACACCTGCAGACCTGCTTCACTGCCTGTGAAGCTTCCCCCTTGCAGGTGGGGAGCCAGGGGCTCCAATCAGGATTTCCATGCCCTAGTCCTTATGCTTGCACTGTGTGTGCTTAACATGGTGAATTACCGTCCATCCCCTTATCCCATAGTTTTGTAAATCACTAATAAAAATAAATAAAATAATATAAATGTATCACACACAAAATAATCTCCTGCAAAGAAAGAGCTGTAGTGAGTGATCTAAGAGAGACTAAGGAGGAAGACAAATGTTTTCTCGTGGAAGAGTCAGATGTGAAAGCTGTGAACCATCACAGAAGCTTGTCCAGACATTAGGAAAACATCTCTGAGTTTAGCTAACTTGCAAGAGGTTGGGCTGATGGAATAGCTCACCTGGAGAGCACACTGCTTTGCCATTCAAGAGGCTAGTTACACTGTAACACTTAGCGTGTCTGAAAGTGTGTGCACATACTTTAAGCCACTGCTGAGAGCATTAAGCATCACAAAGGTTATGGGAGCAGTGGTTTTCCCAGATGCCCTTGCAGATCTACACATCTCAGGGGAAAAGGTCAAATCTCGACAAGCATCAGTTCCTGTCTCAACGCACAAATAAAAAATCAGACAACCTCTTTGCTGAGTTTCACAAGATGGCTTATTGCCCATGACCATAGAGTCATGCAGGCTGAGGGCAAAATCCAAATTCATTTTCAAGTATGACAGAAATGTAAATATGAAACAGTGTTGAGACTTCCCAATCCCCTGTGCTAAGAGGAGGGCTCTGATTTAAAAGGGAGCTCAGGTGTGGAGTGCTAACATTTGGAGAGAAAGGAAAACTTCTCAGTTCTCAATCTTTTCTTGTTTTATCAAGAAACCACCCATCTTTTGAACAAAAATGATTCAAGGTTTTCTGCCAGACATTCTCTCCCTCCAGGAGTGTCAATTACAGCTTCCAGATTTGCTGAAAGTATGAAATAGACATTGTTCACTGCTTTAACTCATTAAAATAGGATTGCTGTTGGGCAATGCATAACTAACACACTCTGCAGTGACTTAATACCTGAAACGCTAGGCTCTAAGATGTCTTGTTCTCACCTACATTCTCTGTCACTACACAGAGACATTTCATCATCTTGGTAATATTATGTAAGAACTTCAAAGTGTGTGAGCAACATAATTTCAGATTGTATCTTTGAATTCAGTTTTATAGATTTACTCTTGGTAATAAATACAGTATTACTCATGAATCAACAATAAAAAATGGCTAACCCAGAGGGAGAATTAAGAAATTATTTACAGAATTTCCAAAAGCTTTAAATGAATCAAGAAGGAATAGTGAAACTTTCAGGAACTAAAACAATAGGAAGCTGTTATTTCAACAGAACCCAGAGAGAATTTCAGCCAAGATATAAGCAGATCTGCAGCTACAAGAAACCAAAAAATTAAGAAAGTGACTACCTGGACCTCTTTCTCTTTACACCTTCTTGAATTCTGATGTCATCTTGCTGGTTAAACTCAATCCAAAAATGGTAAGGGGGTGGGTAAGGTAGCATACCTGTCATGCAAAAAGTCTCCTACCAGAGTCTCCAAGCTCCAAGGTTCAATCCCCTGCACTACCATTAACCAGAACTGAGCAGTTTTAAAACGTAAAAAAAAAAAAAAAAAGTCGGGGGTCCGGCAGTGGAGCAGTGGGTTAAGCGCATGTGGCGCAAGGCGCGGGGACCGGCCTAAGGATCCCGGCTTCCCACCTGCGGGGGAGTCGCTTCACAGGCGGTGAAGCAGGTCTGCAGGTGTCTGTCTTTCTCTCCCCCTCTCTGTCTTCCCCTCCTCTTTCCATTTCTCTCTGTCCTATCCAACAACAAACAACATCAACAATGGCAATAATAGTAACCACAACGAGGCTACAAAAGAAGGGGGAAAAAATGGCCTCCAGGAGCAGTGGATTCATGGTGCAGACACCGAGCCCAGCAATAACCCGGGAGAAAAAAAAAAAAGTAAAAATAAATAAATAAAAGAGCCTAAATGGTATATGATACTATTTTAGACCGCAGAGCAGAAGGCATTGAATGGGGTGGGGAGAGACAAAGGTAAAATAGTGGATACATGACTTCAGATACTATAACTCTATAGCACTTGTCCATAAACTGCTGTAATAGAATGTGCTGTTTCGTTGTCATTGTTTTTTCCAACCACAATATCCCATTATTGAGGAAATGTTGATTTATAGGATCTGCATTATCACAAGGGTCCATTTCCACATTTCCCCAAGATTGCAATCCCTTGCTTGGTTTATGTCACTCAGTGTTCATGTCCCTCACTGATGACAATTAATTGAGAGCAAAAATGTGATCCCATATCTGGGTATATATGTGCAAAGGAAATGCAAATGGAATATCAAAGATATACTGTACTCCCGGAGTCAATATAACATTATGCATGATTGTCAGGTTTGCTAATAGCTCATGTGCCTATCCACAGGTGAATGGATAAATGAGATGTGAAATATACATCTATATCATTACTATGCCATGTTTATAAATCATTAACTACTTAGCTATAGATATTTGAATATAGATATTCTTTAACCATGAAGAAGAAGGAAAAATCGAGCGCATCATGTTAAGTGAGATGTCAGAAATGGAATAGTAAATCCTATGTTACAATGTTCATGTGTGGATTCAATAGGAGTTGAATTCATAGAAACAGAGTAGAATGATGTTTATGAAGGTGGTGGAAACTGAGATGTTGGTTAGGATGCCAGCTTCTGGTTATAAGATAAAAACCTCCTGGAAATCAAATGTATTGTTTTATACTCTTGAAATTTGCTACAAAAGTAAATCCTAATCACTCTCACCCCAAAAAGGAAATGGCAATAATTGAACATGAAGAAGCTATTAGCCAGTATGCAAGGACCCAGGTTCAAGCCCCCGGTCCCCACCTGCAGGGGAAGCTTCAAGAGTGGTGAAGTAGGGCTGCAGGTATCTCTCTGTCTCTCTCCCTCTCTATCTCCTCCTCCCCTCTCAATATCTGTCTCTAGTCAATAGTAAATAAATTAAAATATCTTTAAAAAGAAGAAGCTATTAGCTAGCACTGTTGTGGCCACTGAATTTCAATACAAACACATCAAATAAAAATGTCTATACTTTACACTACAAGATTTTACATGTCACTTATATCTCAAACTACCATGGGGAAAGCCACTAAACCTCTTCCACAGAGCTTTTCCAAATGATGTGACTTAATATGATGCAAATGTGTGAGAGAACTGAGAATCATTTTGTTGTTCTTAAATTTTAACTTGTTGATTGCTAAAGTTTAAAAGAGGCATAAGGAAATGGGAACCCATCAAGAAATATGCCTCCAAATTGTGTTCTTGTCTTTGAGTCCTTCACAGTTGCTATGGACAGTGCCTGAGTCATCAAGGTACACAAAGTGAAGGACATTAAAAATGATCATACCGGGAGTTGGGCGATAGTGCAGCGGGTTAAGCGCACATGGTGCAAAGTGCAAGGACTCGCGGAAGGATCCCGGTTCGAGCCCGGGCTCCCCACCTGCAGGAGAGTCGCTTCACAGGTGATGAAGCAGGTCTGAAAGTGTCTGCCTTTCTCTCCCCCTCTCTGTCTTCCCCTTCTCCCTCCATTTCTCTCTGTCCTATCCAACAACGATGACATCAATATTAACTACAACAATATAAAAATGATCATACCATGAGTGGCTAAGAAATTTGTGGTATATGTACACAAAGGAGTACTGCGAAGCCATTAAAAGTGACAGAATAATATCCTATACTTCATCTTGGATGGAACTTGAAGGTGTTATATGAGATATTTCAAGAAGATAACTAACCTAAAGAGGAGGAAGGACAAATACCAGCTGTTTCTTAAGCTCCAACTATAATTGGAGTTCAAGAAACAAGATCAGTAAAGGAAAATACAACGTGAATTATGAAGTGTGTGTGATGCACTGCACAAAAAAAAAAAAAAAGACTAGCAAAAGAGGGAGGGTGTGGAAAATGTCTTTGGGTATAGATGTTCCATATGACAATAACGGGACCAGAAACCATCAGCCCTCCCTCTCAATAAAACAAACAAAAAGATCACACCTAATTTTCATTAGGATATAGATTGTATTGCTTATTTTTTTAAGCAAATGTTTATTTCTCTTTCTTTACTGGAGGGATTAATAGTTTGGGGTCAACAATAAAATACAGTAGTGTGTACACATATAATGTCTCTCAGTTTTCCACATAATAATCTAGCCCCCTTTACGTCCTCCTCTTCCATCATGTTCCAGAACAGGAACCTCCCCCCCAAGCGCAGAGTCTGTTACTTTGCTGCAATACACCAAACCCAGTCCAAGTTCTGCTTTGTGTTTTCTATTTTTCAAATTTTTTATATTTATTTATTTATTTTCCCTTTTGTTGCCTTTGTTGTTTAACATTGTTGTGGTTATTGATATCGTTATTGTTGGATAGGACAGAGAGAAATGGAGAGAGGAGGGGAAGACAGAGAGGGGGAGAGAAAGACAGACATTTGCAGACCTGCTTCACCGCCTGTGAAGCGACTCCCCTGCAGGTGGGGAGCCGGGGGCTCGAACCTGGATCCTTATGCCGGTCCTTGTGCTTTGCACCATGTGCGCTTAACCCACTGTGCTACCGTCCGACTCCCTTCAACTTCTTTTTTTTATGATCAGTGACTTAATAATGACCTACAATATTGTGGGGTAAGGGGAATACAATTCATGCACTTCACACCACCAGAGTCCCGTATTCCCTCCTCTCCACTGGATTTTTTAAAATTATCTTTATTTATTGGATAGAGACCGTCAGAATTTGAGAGGGAAGGGGGAGATAGAGAAGACGAGAGACAGAGAGACACCAGGTGGGGACCTGGGGCTAGAACCTGGGTCTATGTACGTTGTAACATGCACTCAATCAGTTGTGCCACCACCCAGCCTGACTGCATCTCTCCTAATACAGTCACATCATTTTTTTTTAAGATTCTGAAGATTTATACTCCCTGTAAAGGACCGGGACATTTCTAACTTGTCTTCTGCAGAATCAGCAGCTGGTGTGTCCTGGCGTGTAGGTGGTCTGTCATCTTCTCCCACCCCAGCCATCTTCCATACATAAACCATCATGAAATCGGCCCAAAATAGTGGTGAGAGTCCAAAACATCAAAAGACTGTTTGATTTAGGGAGCACTTTTTTGTAGAATGACATGGAATATATCTGAACGCCTGAAGGAAAGAAAACACTCAGCAGAATGATTTTTAAATGCTCAGAGTCTAGTTAAGAGAATGTTAGATGGCAATTTCTTTTTTTTACTATGCAAAAACAGACAACAAGCTGGAGTGTTCAGAATAAATTTAAAGCCTACAGATAACCAAGAGACAGTCAAAAACTATTTTAGATGACAATTTATAGTCAATTTATAGGTTTTAATAGTTGGACTGGAGTCAGGTGCATGAAAATGGCAAATTTTTGACCTTGATATATTTTTTTTCTTTTCTTTTTTCTATTTTCTGAAACCATCATTTTTTTTGGCATTGGCAGTGGCCTTCTAAACATTGATATCTTTCTCCACTCATAGATTTACATAGTTTTCTGCTGCATTTAGACCTCCACACTTCTAGCCTTAACCTACTCAACATTTATGAGGCTATAATTTATGTTGACTATAGTTTCTGACAAAAGAGTTTCATTGTAGAAAGGGAAAAACAGTCAAGAAATAATAAAAATGTAATGTGTTTAGGAAAGTGAGAGCTAAGTACACAGTGTTACAAGCTTACAGAAGAGAAGGAAAGAAGAAGCAGAATAGATGAGGCATGAAAATACACCGGAAAAAATAAATAATTGTGGCAATCTCCGCCTTTTTAAAGAAGTTAACATTATTGAACTCATTTAACAGGTGTGATGGTTTGGTGTTGACAGTATCTATCTGTGGTAAATGTTGATATGCTTATTATATAGATAAGAAGAGGAGGTTCAAAGAATTCAATAAGCATACTGACCAAAATCATAAATCTAACATTTGGAGTTGAAGGATGAGATGAGGGAAGGGAATGTTTTAAATAACCAAAGAGAAAGAAAAGTGGTGGGAATAGGATAGAAAAGAAGTATTCTGAATGCTTCCTACACCTTAAAATTAATTTTCAGTGAACAGAAAAATAAGTTAGAATTAAACACCAATGGAACTTTCAGTAGGTATCTAAGCAAGATTTAGGGATTATTACTCCAAAAATGTGTGATATTGTAAAAAATTACAATGAAGAGTTGACTTGACTGTCTCTGAGCCTTTGGGACCTACAAGTGTTCTCACTCAGGGAAGATACCAGAAAGAAAGAAAGAAAGAAAGAAAGAAAGAAAGAAAGAAAGAAAGAAAGAAAGAAAGAAAGAAATGCTGGCAAGTACATGGAAAAACTCATACACTGATGGTAGGAATGTAAATTGGCTCAATCCCTACTAAAACAATGTAGAATTTCCTCCAAAAATAAAAATAAATAAATAAATAGTTATATCATGAGACCCAGAAATTCCACTCCTATGTATCTAGCTGAAAAAAAGAAATTTACTTACTCAAAAAGGCATATGGAATATAGGCACTCCTACGTTCATCGTAGCACTATTTAAATACATGACAGGGGCCAGGCAGTGGCAAGTCTGGTTCAGTGCTCATGTTACCAGGTTCAAGACCCCAGACTCCATCTTCAAGGAGAAAGTTTCACAAGGAGTGAAGCAATGCTGCAGGTGACTCTTTGTTTCTCCCTCTCTCCATACTCCTCTCAATTTCTCTCTGTCTCTATTCAATAAATAAATAAAATACCTTAAGTGTCTTGTTTAAAAAATAAAATATATGACGTACAGTCTCAACACAAATGTCCAATGACAAATAAATGAATGCCCTATGGATCATGACTTACCTGCAAGAAAGGAAGCCTTGCCTTTTCCTACAGAACAGATGAACTTGGATGGCCAAGTAAATTAAACTGGAAAGAGATGGGAGAGAGCAGATAATCTCAGGGGCTGGGCAGTGGTGCACCAGGTTAAGTACACATAGTACAAAGCTCAAGGACCTGCACAAGGATCCTGGTTCAAGTCCCTGGCTCCCCACCTGCAGGGGGGGAAGCTTCACAATCAGGGAAGCAGGTCTGCAGCTGTCTATCTTTCTCTCTCCCTCTCTATCTCCCTTCCCCTCTCAATTTCTCTCTGTCCTATCCAATAAAAAAAAAAAAATTTTAAATGGCTACCAGGAGCAGTGGATTTGTAGTGCCATGCCAACACTTAGCCCCAGCAATAAACCGAGAGACAAAATAAGTAAATAAACAGATAATCTCACTGATAGTTGAGATATGTGGAGACAAAGTAATAGATCAGACAAATCCCAATGGAAACTATGGGGATACATGGGTGGGGAACCTTAGCCAGTGGTCAGAGCCCTGAGATTAGACACGTCCCAGGGTGGAGAGAAAGTAACCACAGCCAGTAGTCACATGGTTGATCACAAGAGCTCAGGAGGAAACACACACATGTTCTCCCCAGCTAACACAGTGTCGAGTGTGTGCCCACCCTCATCTCAAGCTTCAAGGAGTATTTATTAGTAATACTCATACATTTCATAACATCATTCAGAAAAAGCAACAGGTGGCTATACATTACTTAAAGATCAGAATACATTAATTTTTTTGTTTTATTTATAAAAAGGAAACACCGACAAAACCGTAGCATAAGAGGGATACAACTCCACACAATTCCCACCACCAGAACTCCGTGTCCCATCCCCTCCCCTGATAGCTTTCCTATTCTTTATCCCTCTGGGAGCATGGACCCAGGGTCATTGTGGGATGCAGAAGGTGGAAGGTCTGGCTTCTGTAATTGATTCCCCGCTGAATATGGGCATTGACAGGTCGACCCATACTCCCAGCCTGTCTCTCTCTTTCCCTAGTAGGTCAGGTCTCTGGGGAATTGGAGCTCTAGGACACATTGGTGGGGTTGTCTGTCCAGAGAATTCTGTTTGGCATCATGGTAGCATCTGGAACCTGGTGTTTGAAAATAGAGTTAACATACAAAGCCAAACAAATTGTTGACTAATCATGAACCTAAAGACTGGAGTAGTGCAGATGAAGAGTTGGGGTGGGGGTGTCTCCATTCTGTAGATAGCTAGTAGGCATATTTTAGTTATATTCCAAAGGGCCTGTGGCTATATGAGCCTGACCTCTGATATGCAGGTGGATCCTAGTTATTGTCTGGGGAGATGATGTCACGGCTGGAAAAAGGGACAGTAAGCTGGATCAGGGAAGAGAGTAGCTCCCAAATATAGGAAAGGGGTATAAATATTATTGACTGTAAACCCCATTTATATGATGTGACGGAGAAAGCGACAGGGCACAAGAGCTTGAAACTCAGTTACCCAAATGTCATAATGACAGGTACTTTTTTTGGTGCCATAGGATATTGAGTTTATGTGGTCTGGGAGGTGGCGCAGTGGTAAAGCTTTGGACTCTCAAGCATGAGGTCACAAGTTCGATCCCCGGCAGCACATGTGTCAGAGTGGTGTCTGGTTCTTTCTCTATCCTCCTGTCTTTCTCATAAATAAATAAAATCTTTTTTAAAAAAGATATTGAGTTTATTCCAGTTTCCCTGTGCAGAATCACCAGACATTCAGAGTTATGGGTGATTACTGTGGCAATCCAACCCTCTACTTCCTGTGGGCTAGAGACTCTGAAATATCCAGACTTCACTTAGAGAAGGATTTTAGTGATAAAGGGACAGCACTTGAAATACAGGCCCCTTTGTAAATCAGCCAAAGGATTATACCTTGTAGACAAGTAACACATTTTGCAAACACAGATGCAAAGGTAGCAATCAGTAGGATTTCTAATACCAAATATCAGTTAAGTCTGGGATCAGAATGCTTGTCCATCTTCTCAGTCTTTGTTTTTTTATTTCTTTATTGGGGAATTAATGTTTTACATTCAACAGTAAATACAATAGTTTGTACATGCATAACATTCCCTGGTTTCCCATATAACAATACAATCCCCACTAGGTCCTCTGTCATCCTTCTTGGACCTGTATTCTTCCCCTACCCACCCCAGAGTCTTTTACTTTGGTGAAATATGCCAATTCCAGTTCAGGTTCTACTTTTTTTTTTTCTTCTGATCTTGTTTTTCAACTTCTGCCTAAGAGTGAGATCATCCCATATTCATCCTTCTCTTTCTGACTTATTTCACTTAACATGATTCCTTCAAGCTTCATCCCAAGATCTGCTGAAAATGGTGAAGTCACCATTTTTTATAGCTGAGTAGTATTCCATTGTGTATATATACAACAATATACTATATATATATATACATAACACAACTTGCTCAGCCACTCATCTGTTGTTGGACACCTGGGTTGCTTCCAGGATTTGGCTATTACAAATTGTGCTGCTAAGAATATATGTGTACACAGATATTTTTGGAAGGGTGTGTTGAGTTCCTTAGGCTATATCCCCAGGAGAGGAATTGCAGGACCATAGGGCAGGTCCATTTCTAGCATTCTGAGAGTTCTCCAGACTGTTCTCCACAGAGATTGGACCAATTGACATTGCCACCAGCAGTGCAGGAGGGTTCCTTTGACCCAACACCCTCTCCAGCATTTGCTGCTGTTACCTTTTCTGATGTATGACATTCTCACAGGAGTGAAGTGGTATCTCATTGTTGTCTTTATTTGCATTTCTCTGACAATCAGAGACTTAGAGCACTTTTTTCATGTGTTTCTCGGCCTTTTGGATGTCTTCTGTGGTGAATATTCTGTCCATGCCCTCTCCCCATTTTTAGATGGGGTTATTTGTTGTCTTGTTGTTGAGTTTGGCAAGCTCTTTATATGTGTTGGTTATTAAACTCTTGTCTGATGTATGGCAAGTAAAGATCTTCTCCCATTCTGTGAGGGGTCTCATGGTTTGGGTAGTGGTTTCTTTTGCTGTGAAGAAGCTTTTTAATTTGATGTAGTCCCATAGGTTTATGCTTGCCTCAGTCTTCTTTGTAATTGGATTCATTAAAGATGTCTTTAAAATGTATGCAAAAAAGAGTTCTGCCAATATTTTCCTCTAAGTACCTGATAGTTTGTGATCTAACATCCAAGTCCTTGATCCACTTGGAATTTACTTTTGTATTTGGTGAAATACAGTGGCTCAGTTTCATTCTTCTGCATGTTTCAACCCATTATTTCCAACACCGTTTGTTGAAAAGACTCTGCTTTCCCCCACTTAATAGTCTGGGCCCCTTTGTCAAAGATTAGATGTCCATAGGTATGGGGGTCTCACTTCTGGGCTCTCAATTCTACTCCACTGGTCAGTGTGTCTATTCATGTTCCAGTACCAAGCAGTTTTGATGACAGTGGCCCTATAATACAATTTGAGATCTGGGAGTGTGATGCCTCCAGTTCTGTTCTTCTCAATATTGTTTTGGCAATTCTAGGTCTTTTCTGCTTCCAGATAAACATTTGTAGCATCTGTTCTATTCTCCTAAAAATGTGGTTGGGATCTTGATGGGGATAGCATTAAATTTGTAGATGGCTCTCTGTAGTATATTCATTTTGATGATGTTAATTCTTCCAACCCATGAACATGGAATATCTTTCCACTTCTTTGTGTCTTTTTCAATTTCCTTGAGTAGTGACTCATAATTTTCAGTGTACAAGTCTTTCACTTCTTTGGTTAGGTTTATACCTAGATATTTTATTGTTTTCATTGCTATAGTAAAAGGAATTGATTTCTGGATTTCAATTTCTTCTAACTTAGTGTTTGCATAGAGGAATGCCACTGACTTTTGAATGTTAATTTTGTAGCCTGACACCTTACTGTATTGCCTGATGATTTCCAAAAGCTTCTTGCTGGATTTCTTAGGTTTTTCTGTGTATACTATCATGTCATCTGCAATTAGGGAGAGTTTGACTTCTTCTCTTCCAATCTGTATCCCTTTAATTCCTTGCTCCGGCCTGATGGCTATGGCTATGGCAAGAACTTCCAACACTATGTTGAATAGTAATGGTGATAGTGGGCAGCCCTGTCTAGTACCTGATCTGAATGGAAATGCTTCCAGTTTTTCACCATTGAGCATGATGTTGGCTGTAGGTTTGCTATATATAGACTCCACTATCTTCAGGAATTTTCCATCTATTCCCATTTTTATAGTGTTTTGATCATAAAGGGATGTTGGATTTTGTCAAAGGCTTTCTCTGCATCTATTGATATGAACGTGTGGTTTTTGGTCTTGCTTTTGTTGATGTGGTGGATCAGATTGATTGATTTATGTATATTAAACCAACCTCCACCTGGGATAAACCCCACTTGGTCATGATGAACAACCTTTTTAATATACTGCTGTATCCGGTTGGCTAGAATTTTGTTCAATATTTTAGCATTTATGTTCATCAGAGATATTGGTCTGTAGTTTTCATTTTTGGTTGTGTCCCTGTCTGCTTTTGGTATCAGAGTGATGTTGGCTTCATAGAAGCTGGCAGGGAGTACTCCAGTGTCTTCAGTATTCTGAAAGACTTTTAAAAGTAGAGGTATTAGTTCTTCTTTGGAGGTTTTGTAGAATTCATTTGAAAAACCATCTAGTCCAGGACTTTTATTTTTGGGAAGGTTTCTGATAACTGTTTCAATTTCATTAGCTGTGATGGGCCTGTTCATGTTACCCACTTCCTCTTTACTTAGTTTTGGAAGTTGGTAGGTATCTAGGAAATCGTCCATGTCTTCCAGGTTCTCTAGCTTGGTGGCATATAGTTGTTCATAGAAGCCTCGCATGATATGTTGAATTTCTTCAGTGTCTGTTGTGATATCTCCTCTTTCATTTATGATCCAATTTATTTCGGTCTTCTCCCTTTTTTGTTTTGTGAGTCTGGCTAAAGGTTTGTTGATTTTGTTCACTCTTTTGATGAACCAGCATTTACTTTCGTTGATCTTTTGTATGGTTTTCTTATTTTCAATGTTATTGATTTCTGTCCTAACTTTAGTTATTTCTGTCCTTCTGGTTGATTTAGGGTTCCTTTATTGTTCTTCTTCTAGGTCTTTAAGAAGTGCAATCAGGATGTTTATTTGTGCTGTTTCTTTTTTCCTAATGTGTGCTTGTATAGCTATGAACTTTCCTCTCAGTACTGCCTTTGCTGTGTCACAAATATTTTGATAGCTTGTGTCTTCATTTTCATTGAACTCTCAAACCATTTTGATTTCTTCCTTTATTTCCTCTTTGACCCAGAAGTTGTTAAGAAGTATACTGTTGAGCTTCCACATTTTGGGACTATTACTAGTCTTTTGTTTATTGTTAAGTGTCAGTTTAATTCCACTGTGGTCTAAGAAGATGCTTGGGATGATTTCAATGCTCTTGAATTTGCTGATGCTGTCTTTGTGACCTAACATATGATCTGTCCTTGAGAATGACCCATGTGGATTTGAGTAAAATGTGTATTCCAGTTTCTTGGGATGAATGACTCTGAAAATGTCTAATAGTTCTAGTTTATCTATCTCTTCATTTAGCTCCCTTATGTCTTTATTGATTTTCTGCCTGGATGATCTGTCAAGTTGAGAGGGTGGGGTACTAAAGTCCCCTAATATGACTGTGTTGCTATTAATATATTGCTGTTGCTTGCTCTTTCAGTAGACATTTGATGTATTTAGATGGCTTCTCATTGGGTGCATAGATGTTAATAATTGTTAAGTCCTCTTGATTGACTGATCTTCTGAGCATTAAGTAGTGTCCATTCCTATATTTTTTAATCTTATCTATTTTAAAGTTTATTTTGTCAGATATGAGAATAGCTGTTCCTGCCCTTTTTTGTGAGCCATTGGCTTGTATGATAGTTTTCCATCCTTTCACTTTAAGTCTGTGTTTGTCTTGTTGAGTTAGGTAGGTTTCCTGTAGACAGCATATTGTTGGGTTGTATTGTTCTGATCCATCTTCCTACTCTGTGTCTTTTAATAGGTGAATTCAGGCCATTGACATTTACTGATATCAAAGATTGAAGATATTTTAACGCCATTCTTGTAGAGTTTTAGAGTGCTCTGGTATATGGCCTATTTATGGTGGTATGACTGTTTATAGAAGACCTTTCAGAACTTCTTTCAGGGCCAGCTTGGTGATAGCTGATTCCTTCAACTGTTGCTTGTCTGAGATGGTTTTGATGCCTCCATCTAGTCTGAATGACAGTCTAGCAGGATATAGTATTCTTGGTTTAAAGCCTTTCTCATTGAGCTCTTTATAGATATCTTGCCATTCTCTTCTGGCCTGTAGTGTTTGTGTGGAGAAGTCTGCTGCTAACCTTATTGGTTTTCCTCTGTAGGTGACCCTTTGTTTTTCTCTTGCAGCCTTCAGGATCCTTTCTTTATCCTTATTCCTTTCCATTGTAAGTATTATGTGTCTTGGTGTCTTTAAGTCTGGGTTAATTCTGTTTGGGACCTTCTGGGCTTCTTGAATCTTTATGTCTTTCATGTTGTCTAGACTAGAGAAGTTTTCGGTTATTATGGCCTGAAAAATGCTTTCTTCCTCTCCCTTTCTTTCTTCCTCTGGTAAGCCAATAATGCGTATATTGTTTCTTTTGAAGTTATCCCATAAGACTCTGTTGTTGTTTTCAGCATCTCTTAATCTCTTTTTGAGATCTCATACTTCTTTTTTAGTTGTCTCTAATTTGTCCTTGATCTTCCTAATTCTGTCTTCAGCCTCATTGATTCTATTCGCTCTGCCCTCTACTGTTTTCTGGAGTTCATTTATTTTGTTACCCTGTTCTGATACTGTTTTAGCTTGTTCAGCTAGTTGTGTTCTTAGCTCAGCTATTTCATCTTTCAGCTCTCTAATAACCTTGAGATAATTAGTGTTTTCTTCCAGAGTCTCATTTGTTGTTCCTGTATTTCTGATTACAATTCTTTCAAACTCTTTACTCACTCCTGTGATTATTTCCTTAGCTAGTGTTTGGATGTTGAACTAGTTATTTTGTTCTTACCCTTTGGGGGGCTTTTAGCTGGACTCTTGTCCTGGTTTGTTTATTCATAATTTTTCCTTGTTGGTTTAACCATTTTATATATTATGTTATGAGTTCCTGCTCTCGGTACTTTTCAAATTACTGATCACTATTGCCTATTGACTTGTGTCTAAGTAAGGTAATTAAAGGGTTCACAGTGGTGGAAGTTAACAGTTGTTTCAATAGTATTTTAATCCCTGAGTTGGAGCTCAGTGGTTTAAATGCCTCTTTTTCTTTTTCTTTTCCTTCCCTGTAGGCTATGGGAGCCTGACGGTTTTTAAACTACAAGTAGGCTTCTTAGCTTAATCACTGACTCCTGATCAAGAGATAAAAGCCGGGTGTGGCAGAGATACTCCAGTGGTTATGCAAAGAGACTTTCACAGCCCCACTGCTATGCCACTAAGGTATAGGTCTTCTCCTGAGTTTCCTGGCTAGATCTCTGTCCCCTGGTGTCCCTCCCTGCCACTGCTCCAGACTCTGAGGACAGTAGCAATGGAGACCCAGAGTTGCACTTGGTGAGTCTCCAGGGAGTCCTCTCCTCCCCTCAGCTGTCCCCTTGTTGGAGGAACAGACTGGAGGTGGTGTCTCAACTGACACATTGCCGGACTGTTACCAGCCACTTAATCTCTCCCTAGGTTCCTCTCTGTCACCAGCCACATGTGTTTGCACTCACCGGTGACCTAGTGGGTTCCTGTAGTCGTTCCAGTCCTCTCTCATTTCAATCCCAGGTGGTCTCCTTTGGTATTCATAGTTGATCCGGGAGAGGAGAGGAAAGACTCCTCAGTCTTTTTTTATATAAAAATAAAAGGAGATTCATAGAGAGAGTCCTTATAGGTATAAATGATCAGGCCAATCTTCTGTACAGCTAGGAGATGGTTTTGGAATGCAGATCATGGCATATCCAGGGCATAGAACAGAAACAGGGCCTCGGATCTCTGTGCTCTGGTGAACAGGATCAAGGGCCTCTGAATAAATCCTATTTTTATTTGGTGGGTTCTGAGGAAGTTGTTCACCATGTTTCCTAATTTATCAGGACGATGTAGAAAGGCTCCTAGTAGCCACTAGCCACTAACCACTAGCCACACCTCCTAAGCATGGGGAATGCAAATCTCCTGAATCACCCACCCCACCCAGTGTCCCTTTAGGGTTTCCCTGCTGCTGTTCCAGCCTTAGAGGGGCAGCAACAATGGAGACTCACAGTTGTAAACTGGTGAGTTTTAAGTGATTCCTCCCTCCAGCCACTCCTGAGTTCAGGATTTTAGCCCCAGGAATCTCTCCTTAATCCCCTCTCTGTCCATGAGTCACACGTGTTTGCACTTACCCATGACTTGGTGGGTTCCAAAAGTAATCCAAGTCCTTTGCCTCTTTATTCCCTTCTGTCAAATGTAACATACAATGGATAAAGATGGGAAAATCTGGGTGACAAAGAGGATTTTTTTTTTTGGAATAATCTCTCCCCTAATATGTAAAGCACTCTTATCAGATTTGTTGACTCCAATTCTAGGGGTTATGTCAAATTCTGTGTTTACTCTACAAACCTGCCCTTATCCCAAGAAGTAGGCATAATTCAGGGGTATCAAAGACAAATATTTTAACACCAGATCTAAGATCCTTTATTTATATGTTACATGTTTATTTACATGTTATATATATATATATGTATATATGTATATATATATATGAGTTTTATGGGATTAGCAGGCATTTGCAATCTCAATAACTGGTCATATCTTTTCAGGGTTCCTATTAAATAGACCCAGATGTTCCATTAAAAAGTTTTTTCTGATGAAACTGGCATTTACACGTGCAGGAAAGTCATTGACTTTGTAAGTGAAGAGACTAAAACATCTTTTGCAGAACTAGAAAGATTAATTGATGAAGTGGTCTTCCTGTGCTTTGTTAAGTGGCGTCTAGAAGTTGACAGTGTTGGTGGGCTGTGAGCTTCAGACCACCTGCAAACAGTGCTTTCCTCCACTCCCACACCTTTTCTTGATTAAAATACAGTATTAAAAGAGTGAGAAATTGTCTCTTTGTTTACAGTGTTAGGACCCTGAGTGGTGCTCTTGAACTAATATCATCAATGTAATGAAGTAAGTAATCAACAAGTAAAGCAAAAGCAAAGAAAGGTCAAAATGTCAGCTCCAGGGTCAATACTCTAAAAGATTAAGAATAAAGGAAACCCCTAGAGGTAGCAAAGCTGGAGAAGTTGCTGACAAAAGTATAGTTATAGGGGTGGAAGCCAAAATGGCAACTTGGAAACAACAGCTGGAGTGAGCTCCAAACAGAGCAGCTGACAACCTGGGATTCTCTGGCTAGGGTAGGATACTAGACCGTCAGTAGGAGAGTAAACAACGGGTGGGCAGGGTGACACCACACAAAATCCTAGAACCCACTCTTGGGCTGGCAAACAGAGGCCAAAAGGACGAAGAAAGTAAAATCTTTGGCTTGATTATTTATGAACTCTCCTATTTTACCTTTCTCTTTCTTTTTGTTTTGGTTTTGTTTGCTATTTTTTCTTGGACTGGTGGTGTTGTCTGGCTAACTGGTATTGGTTGAACTGCATCAATCCTTCCTTCCGTTGTTACTGTTGTAATTTCTGAGGTTGGTGACTGCATTTGTGAAAGGTCTTTAGTGTAGGCGTGGCTTGTGCTCAAAACACAACAACTGAAGAACGACAGAACAGAAAAATAAAATCCACATCAATTAAAAAAATGTTTAAATCAAGAGCAAATAAAACTGCTACCACAGTGAATCAGGACAGGAGCCCAGAAGAAACTCCAAATCAGTCAAAAGTAACCATAGATAAAAAAAATATATATGTAAACAATAGTAAACCTAATAATCACAGAAATGAAGATAACGGTGGAGGAAAGAGCTATCAGAAATAGGGAAATAACAGATGAGACCCTCAGGAAAATACTAACTACCTCAAGGTAAGTAGAGAACTGAAAGCTGAATTAGCTGAGCTAAAAGGCCAATTAGCAGAACAAGCTAATACTATAACTGCACTGAAGAAAGAAGCTGAGGGAAGGGAAAGCAGACTAACAGAAGCAGAAAACAGAAGCATTGTTATAATACAATTACCCTGACAAAGGTCATTATTTTCATACATAAACTTCATTATTTTATAAACAGTGCTGTGGTTAGTCAGAACCAGTTTTTTCTTTTTCCTTTTTTTTTTATTTTCAGTATTTTTTTTTCACGAAGTCATCTTTATCTCTGCATGCCCATCAGAACCAAGATACGGAAAGCCTATACATGCATTTGCATTCATCTGTTGTCGAGAAAGAAAGAATAGGAGAGTGAGATCACAGCATCACTCTAGCAAAGGACATGTCAGGGATCGGACTCAAGGCCTCACATCTGCAGTCACTGCATTTGAACCACTTCTCCTACTGCAGAAAGTTATTCGTTAAAGATAGGTATTTACTGAAGTCTTCTAGTCCTGGCTTAATGAACTAACAAGGTTAAGGATTTGGACATATGGTCAATGAATTCTTTTCATCAAACATATCACAACTACCAACATCATAGTGTTGAGGGAGCGTGCAGGGCAAGCACGTGGTGCTGGGGCAGACTCTTGGTTTCCACTGGGTTTGCACACCACTGGACCTGGGGTCACATGACAACTTGTTCTGGCTGAGATCCACGTGGGCAAAGTCTTTTTCAGAGTAGTCTATGAAGGAGGAGGAGTTTGTCTCTTCGGGCCAATGAAAAGTGAGCCCTGGTGTGATGTAGGGAGGGCATAAAGGGAAGGTCTTGTGCAGGTCATGGTCTTGTGGTCTCTGTCTTTGGCCTTTTGGACCAGGTCTGGAGACCCACAGGAACCTGTCTCCTGAGCTTTTAACTCCAGCTTTTTTTTAAAAAAAAACTCTTCTCAGGCTCTAATAAAGGACAAATGTAGAAAGTGCACACCGATCACTCATGTTCTCTTGAAATTATTTTCGAGTGAGACCGTCGAACCTCAGAAAGGAATCTTACCTACCTCTACAAACTTTTTTCAGTAGGATGCCAGCCTTTCTGATAAATCTTTGTTACTTAATTTAGAGTTCTTTAGCAGTCTAATTACAGCAAATTTCTAAGCTAGTAGCAAATCATTAAGAGAATATTAAAATTTGTAGTAGCTATAAAATAAAAAAAAAGATTTTTTTAAAGCCACAAATATGAACCAAACCCAGAAAGGAAAAAAAAAATTCAATTTCACACGACCTACCAGAAAATAGGTAAATGGGTTAGCGAAATGACACCAGAGAGATTTTGTACTGATGAAATATCCTTGACTTTGCAGTTTTTATCACTAACAGCTTTGACCATTCTAATTATGTTTTAATCAGAAAAACAGGCATGTAGTCACAAATTCAAACAGTGAGTTTATAAATAAAAAACTAAGTTTCTTTGGCCCTGCACCACTGACAAGTTGACGTTCTTTGATGTTTAACAGATACCTTTTGAGACGTTCCTATCAAGTAATAGCAATGGGGTCAGTGATTTTTCTACAAGTTTTCTATAGATCTTGTTGCTTATTCCCCTGTTCTTTTTCTGTTTACACATTTTAGTGCAAAAATATCTGTACAAATTTTTGAATATGTTGTTTTGTTTACAGCTAATTGTTGTGTAACTCTTTGTAACTGTTTTTACTTTCTACTTTCTTTGTGTCAAACTATTTTTTAAATGTTTATTTACTTATTTTCCCTTTTGTTGCCCTCGTTGTTTAACATTGTTGTGATTATTGATGTTGTTGTTGTTTGATAAAACAGAGAGGGGAAGATAGAGAGGGAGAGAGAAAGACAGACACCTGCAGACCTGCTTCACCACCTGTGAAGTGACTCCCCTGCAGGTGGGGAGCCGCGGGCTCAAACCAGGATCCTTCCACTGGTCTTTGCACTTTGTGCCTCCTGCACTTAACCCGCTGAGCCACTGCCCACCTCCCTGTGTCCAACTATTTTTATACATACTACTATACTCATCATAAACTGAAGACTGCAGTTCTCAAAGTATTACTTTGAAGTTCTGAATTGTATTCTTCAGCATTTTAATAAGCAGCACAGAGGGGAAGAAAAAGAGATACCAGAGAACAGCTCAGCTCTGGGCTATCGTGGTGCAAGGAACTGAACCTGGCACCTTGGGGCCTCAGACATGAGTGCCCTTCTGCATAATAATTATGCTGTCTCCTCAGTCCAAAATTCTTATTTGTAAAGAAAGTGAGACAGATGCACAAATTATAACTCTTGTTAAAAAATCACTGAGAAGACTAAGCCATTGCTTTCAAGACAAAGTATCTTGCCACACCACTTTCATCAGCTAATCAATACATGTCCTAGTCTGCTGTATGTTTCTATTAAAAACATGCTTTTTAGCATAAAGTCTCTGTGCTTTACCCCTGTAACTGTGGCCAGTAGTGCCAGGACTCAAGTGGGAACAATATGTCAATATGTGTCACATCTGTCTTGTGTTTAAAGTACATCCCAGCTTACTTGTCAAGAACTGCTCTCAGTTCTCTAGCAGTATGCTTGGTAAGGTCATTCTTTTTGCAACAAAATTAAAAGAAGACACATAGGGATGAAAAAAAAAAAGGGATGGGGCACTTCTTCTTCTAGCATTTGCCCTTCTTCCGTAGCCAGTCAACAGCATCAGGTTGAGCCTGATGTCAAGTTTCGAGACCTCCTTTGAATCTGGAGGGGTGGCAGTCATTGACTATGTGGGTCATAGTCTGTCTGTAGCCGCAGGGGCAATTCGTCTTGTCTCTGGCTCCCCAGCGATGGAACATAGCGGCGCTCCAGCCATGGCGTGTTCGATAGCAATTGAGGAGGGCCCAATCATAACGTGCTAGGTCAAAGCCGGGTTGATGCTTGCAGGGGTCTGTGATGAGGTGTTTGTTCTTTACCTCAGCTGACTGCCAACTCTGTTTCCAAGAGTCTGGAACAGAGAAGTTCAGTGTAGGTGTAGGGGACCAGATTGGGTGACGAGACGTCAAGCGTTGGACAGGGTGGGCGAAGATTTCCGTGTATATTGGCAGGTCCGATCGAGCGTAGACGTGGGAAATGAACTTAGATGATGCCGCATCCCAACGAATATCTGGCGGGGCGATGTTGCTAAGAACTGGCAGCCATGGAACCGGGGTGGAATGGATGGTTCCAGAAATGATCCTCATGGAGGAATATAATTTGGAATTGACCAAGTGGACATGGGGGCTACAGAACCATACTGGGGCACAGTATTCTGCAGTGGAATAGCATAATGCCAGAGAGGATGATCATAGTGTGGAAGCGCTCGTGCCCCATGAGGAGCTGGCCAGTCTTGCAATGATGTTATTCCTCGTGCCCACCTTTGCTGCAGTTTTTATGAGATGTTTGTGAAATGACAGAGTGCGATCGAGAGTAACGCCAAGATAGACTGGCTGGGCTTCATGCCGGATTCTCGTATCGCCAAGCTGCACATTAAGCTCATGCGAGGCCGAGGCATGGTGTAGATGGAAAACAGATGATACCGTTTTTGCAGTGCTAGGGATTAGTCACCATTTTTTCAGTAATCAGATATCAGAGACATGTCTTTCGTGAGTGTTTCCTCGAGGATGTCGAACTTGGATGCCTGAGTTGCACAGCAGATGTCATCAGCGTAGATGAACTTCCTTGAAGAAGTTTCTGGGAGGTCATTGATGGGGCACTAAGAAACCTTAAAACGACACAAGTTAGTAGTATAAGAGTTAAACCCTGAAGACAATCAATAGTTAATGTTATCATCACATTATTTGGTAATTGGGTTAACTTTGAAAAGTCCTTTTGTTATGGTTTGCTGTACAGTATCCAGTATCTTGTATATAGCTGTGCTATTGGATGCTTCTAATCTACTTGGTCTATGCTTTTGAGAGAGTCCGCATATCAAATACACAACCTATATGTTAAAAAGATTCAGTTTGTGTTTTGAAAAACTTTGAGACATACAATTGATTTTCCCCCTCTCATATTAACTACTGATTTATATGTCTACATTTTGCTAGGAGTGTACATAAACACCATTCCCACCACAAAAAGACTGTGACCCATCCCTCCCACCCATTCCCACCCCCCACTGTCTCAGGAAGCTGCATGTCTACCCCTCACCACAGGGTTTTTACTTTGGTGCCCTACTTACAATTTGGTCAGGTCCTGATTTTAGTTTCCCTTTCAGATCTTCTTAGTCAACTTCTGTTGATGAGTGGGATCATCCCATACTCATCTTTATCTTTCTGACTTAGTTCGCTTAACATAATTCCTTCTAGCTCTGTCCAAGATGGGTCAGAGAAGGTGGGTTCATTGTTCTTGATAGCTGCATAGTACTCCATTGTGTATATATACCACAGCTTTCTCAGCCACTCATCTGTTGTTGGGCACCTGGGTTGCTTCCAGGTTTTAGCTATTATGAATTGTGCTGCTATGAACATAGGAGTACACACCTCTTTTGGTTGGGTGTTATGGAGTCCTTGGGGTATAACCCCAGGAGAGGAATTACTGGATCATATGGAAGGTCCATGTCTAGCCTTCTGAGAGTTTTCCAGACTGCTCTCCACAGTGGCTGTACCAATTTACAATCCCACCAACAATGTAAAAGGGTTCCTCTGTCCCGACATCCTCTCCAGCATTTGTTGCAGTTGTCCTTTTTGATGTATGCCATTCTTACAGGAGTGAGGTGGTATCTTAGTGTTGTCTTCATTTGCATTTCTCTGACAATCAGTGATCTAGAGCAGTTTTTCATATGTTTGTTAGTCTTTTGGATCTCCTCTGTAGTGAATGTTTTGTTCATATCCTCTGCCCATTTTTGGATGGGGTCATTTGCTTTTTTGGTGCTAAGTTTGCTAAGCTCTTTATATATTTTGGTGATTAGGTTCTTGTCTGATGTCTGACATGTGAAGATCTTCTCCCATTCTGTGAGGGGTCTCTCTGTTTGTTTAATAGTTTCTTTGGATGTGCAGAAGCTTTTCAATTTGATGTAGTCCCATTGGTTTGTTTCTGCTTTAGTCTTCCTTGCAATTGGCTTTGATTCATCAAAGATGTCCTTGAGGTGTATGTGGGAAAGTGTTTTACCAATGTTTTCCTCTAAGTATTTGATTGTTTCTGGTCTGACATCTAGGTCTTTGATCCATTTGGAGTTGATTTTTGTTTCTGGTGAGATAAAGTGGTTCAATTTCATCTTCTGCATGTTACAACCCAGTTTTCCCAGCATCATTTATTGAAGACAGCCTCCTTTTTCCATTTAATCCTTTGGGCCCCCTTATCAAACGTTAGATGCCCATAGGTGTTGGGATTTATTTCTGGGCTTTCAATTCTGTTCCACTGGTCTGTGTGCCTATTTTTGTTCCAGTACCATTCTGTTTTGATGATGATGGCTTTATAATATAGTTTAAGGTCTGGGAGTGTGATGCCTCCATTTCTGTTTCTTTTCCTCAAGATGGTTTCGGGAATTCTAGGTGTTTTCAGGTTCCAGATAAATGATTGTAGTGTTTGTTCTATTCTCTTAAAGAAGCTTGGTGGAACTTTGATGGGTATTGCATTAAATTTGTATATGGCTCTGGGGAGAATATTCATTTTGATGATATTTATTCTTCCAATCCATGAGCATGGGAATATCTTTCCATTTCTTGGTATCAGTTTCTATTTCCTTGAGTAGCGACTCATAGTTTTCAGCATACAAGTCTTTCACTTCTTTGGTCAACTTTATTCCTAGGTATTTTATTGATTTTGCTGAAACAGTAAATGGGAGTGATTTCTGGATGTCTTCTTCTTCAGATTTAGTGTTTGCATAAAGAAATGCCACTGATTTTTGTACATTGATTTTGTAGCCTGATACTTTGCTATATTGCCTAATAACTTCCAGTAATTTTCTGCTGGATTCTTTAGGTCTTTCTATGTATACTATCATATCATCTGCAAATAGTGAGAGCTTGACTTCTTCGCTTCCAATCTGTATTCCTTTGTTTTCTTTCTCTTGCCTGATTCCTATGGCAAGAACTTCCAATATTATGTTGAAGAGTAACGGTGACAGTGGACAGCCCTGTCTAGTCCCCGATCTGAGGGGGAATGCTTTCAGCTTCTGTCCATTGAGTATGATGTTGGCTGTAGGTTTGCTATATATAGACTCCACTATCTTGAGGAATTTCCCATCTATTCCCATTTTTTGTAGAGTTTTGAGCATGAATGGGTGTTGGATTTTGTCAAAGGCTTTCTCTGCATCAATTGAGATAATCATGTGGTTTTTGGCTTTGCTTTTATTGATGTGGTGAATGACATTGATTGACTTATGGATGTTGAACCAGCCTTGCATTCCTGGGATGAATCCCACTTGGTCATGATGAACAATCTTTTTGATATGTTGCTGTATCCAGTTGGCCAAGATCTTGTTTAATATTTTGGCATATATGTTCATCAGAGATATTGGTCTGTAGTTTTCCTTTTTTGTTCTGTCCCTATCAGCTTTTGGTATCAGGGTGATGTTGGCTTCATAGAAGGTGGAAGGGAGTATTCCTATTTCTTCAATCTTATGGAATAGCTTAAGAAGTATGGGTATTAACTGTTTCCTGAAGGTCTTGTAGAATTCATTTGTGAAGCCATCTGGTCCAGGAGTTTTGTTGTTGTGGAGATTCTGAATAACGGTTTCAATTACTTTGTCTGTGATTGGTGCATTTAGATTTTGTAGTTCTTCTTGGTTCAGTTTTGGAAGGGCATATGTTTCTAGGAATTGTTCCATTTCTTCCAGATTCTCTAGCTTGGTGGCATATAGTTCTTTATAGAAGTTTCGCAGGATTCTCTGTATTTCTGTGGTGTCAGTTGTGATATCTCCTGCATCGTTTACAATTCTATTAATTTGAGTCTTCTCTCTTTTTTGTTTGGTGAGTCTGGCTAGGGGTTTGTCAATTTTGTTTAATCTTTCAAAGAACCAACATTTGGCTTCATTGATCTTTTGTATGGTTCTTTTATTTTCTATGTTGTTTATTTCTGCTCGAACTTTAGTGATTTCTGTCCTTCTGGTTGCTTTAGGGTTCCTTTGTTCCTCTTCCTCTAGTCCTTCAGGTATGCAGTAAGGTCATTCATTTGAGCTTCTTCTTGGTGTTTAATATGTGATTGTATGGCTATAAGTTTCCCTCTCAGTACTGCTTTAGCTGGGTCCCAAATGTTTTGATAGGTTGTGTCTTCATTTTCATTAGTTTCCAGGAACATTTGAATTTCCTGTTTGAGTGAGTCTCTGACCCAGTGGTTCTTAAGGAGCATGTTGTTTAGTTTCCAAATTCTGTGTCTTTTAATAATTTTCCGTTTGTTGTTAAATGTTAGTTTTACTCCACTGTGGTCTGAGAAGATACTTGGGATGATTTCAATGCTCTTGAATTTATTGATGCTGTCTTTGTGGCCTAACATGTGGTCTATCCTTTAGTATGTGTTATGTGGATTTGAAAAGAAGGTGTATTCCAGATTTTTGGGGTGGAGGAGTCTGAAAATGTCCAAGAGGTCTAGTGTGTCGATCTCTTCATTCAATTCTCTTGTATCTTTCTTGGTTCTCTGCTTTGTTGATCTGTCTAAGTGTGAGAGTGGGGTATTGAAGTCTCCCACTATTATTGTATTACTATTGATGTATTTTTGAAATTCTTTCAGTAGGTGCTTAATATATTTAGATGGTCCCTCATTGGGTGCATAGATATTAGTAATTGTTAAGTCTTCTTGGCTGATTGATCCTCTAATCATTATGTAATGTCCTTGCCTATCTTTTATTACTTTATTTAATTTAAAGTCTAGTGTGTCTGAGATGAGAATGGCTGTTCCTGCCCTTTTTTGTGGTCCGTTAGCCTGTATGATAGTTTTCCATCCTTTCACTTTAAGTCGATATTTATCTTGTTGTGACAGATGGGATTCTAGCAAGCAGCATATGGTTGTGTTATGTTTTCTGATCCATCCCCCCATCCTGTGCCTTTTGATGGGTGAGTTTAAGCCATTGACATTTATTGATATTATGGATTTAATGTATTGTAGTGCCATTGTTCAAAAAAAAATCTGTTTGCTCTGATATATTGCAAGTATTATAGTCATGTTCTTGTTTATAAGAGGTCTTTCAGAACTTCTTTCAGGGCTTGCTGGGTGATGGTTGCCTCCTTTAACTGTTGTTTATCTAAGAAGGTTTTGATCCCTCCATCTAGTTTGAATGAAAGTCTAGCAGGATATATTATCCTTGGTTGAAACCCTTTTTCATTCAGGGCTCGATAGATATCTTGCCACTCCCTTCTGGCTTTTAGAGTTTGAGTGGAGAAATCTGCAGATAATCTTATGGGTTTTCCCTTGTATGTGACTTTTTGTTTCTCTCTTGCAGCCTTTAGGATCCTTTCTTTATCCTTACTTCTTCTCATTGTGACTATGATGTGTCTTGGTGTCTTCAGGTCTGGGTTGATTCTGTTTGGTACTCTCTGGGCCTCTTGAATCTTGATGTCCTTTCTGTTATTCAGGTCTGGGAAGTTTTCTTCTATTATTTCCTCTAGAATGTTTGCTTCCCCTTCCTCTCTTCCTCTGGCAGGCCAATTATATGAATGTTACTTCTTTTGAGATCATCCCACATGTCTCTGCTGTTGTTTTCAGTGTCTCTCAATCTCTTTTTAAGCTCTTTCACCTCTTTCTTAGTTTTCTCTAACTCATCCTCTGTCTGACTAATTCTGTTTTCTGCTTCTGCTAGTCTGCTTTCCCTTGCCTCAGCTTCTTTCTTCATTACAGAGATTTCAGCTTTCAGTTCTCTAATTGCCTCAAGATAATCAGTATTTTCCTTGGGGGTCTCAACTGTTGTTTCCCTAATACTGCCATTCCTTTCCTCCAATGTTGTTTTCATTTCTGTGAATAATAAGTTTATTATTGCTTGCATACTTTTCTTATCTATGGTTACTTCTGGCTGATTTGTAGTTTCTTCTGGGCTCTTGTCTTCACTCATTGGAGTAGCAGTTTTATTTGTTTTTGATCTACCCATTTTTTTGATTTATGTGTTTCTTTTTTTATGCTCTGTTGTTCCTCAGTTGTTGTTTCTTGAGTACAAGTAACCCTGTACTAAATATCTTTATGACAATTGCACTCACCAACCTCAGGAATTACAGTAGCAACTGAAGCAAGTATTGAAGTAGTTTAATCATTACCAGTTAGCTAAACAATTTCTCCAATCCATGAAAAAATAGTAACCAAATCCCAGTGAAGAAAGAGAAAAGAAAGAAAGGATAGCAAGAATAGACAGTCATGCAAATCTACTATCCACTGTATATCCTAGGGGTAACAAGAGGGGAAAGGGAACTAGAGCAGAGATACACACATAGAGAGTCCACTCTGAGTCAGATATCTTCCCCAAAATAATTCACAAATTCAGACAGGCAAAGAAGAAGGAAGAAGTGTATGACAAGATTAAAAAAAAAGAGAGAGAGGGAGAGACAAGATAGAGAAAAGGGAAAAGATAAGAAAAAGAGCTGTAATTAAAGAGCAGTGAAAGGAAATTCCCAAATGTGTATCAGTGAATTCAAAGAAGCACACTGTTTGTTGGTGTGGGGGCTGGGGGCTGTGACTTTGGAAGCTGTAGGATTAAGGAAGAAGGGATGACAAGAATGAGAAAAAGAAAAAAAGAAAGAAAGAGAGAAAAAAAGACAATGATAAGAAAAAGAACAGTCATAAAAGGGCAGTGAAAGGAAAGGTTTTTTTAATGTATTTATTTTTAATTATTTAATTAGCTATGCGGGGTGAGTGGGGGGGGTTGGCTACTTAGAAAGAAAAAAGGCCAGAGGTTTCAGAAGGGTATAGACTTAGAATTAATGATACTCCATGGTGGGACAGGAATTTGGTAAAGAAAAGGACTGGTTATGGGGGGGGGGGGCGGGAAGGAGGTATGCTTGAAAATTAAAAAGAAGAAAAAAAAATTTTTTTCCCCTTTTTTTTTTTCCCCTTTTTTCTCTACTCTAATTCTTAACCCAAATTAAGTTATAGTCACCTCCTTGGTGTCACCACTAGGACCCCTTATTGGCTGGCCTGCTAAAGGCAGAAAATCCTACCGTTTCCAGGAGATTTGGTCAGAGCTCAGCCACCGGCAACTTCTCAGTCCGCCATCTTCAGGGAAACCCCCCCCCCCCCGAAGCTTTTTTAAAGGATTTCTCAAAGATGAAAACTAGCTTCAAGTCATTTTGATCCAATGAGAGCTGTACTCAAGGATGTCCTCGGATCCGCCCTCAGGGTCGCGGTGGTCCCCGGAGACTCCCAAGAGGAAGCCCGCGAGCTACAGTGCTCCCTCCCGGTACTCTGCCGGACGCCCAGCAGCGCTATGAAACCGGCGGAGGAGGCGCCTTCCCGGGCGGAGGACAATGCCCGGCGCACTTGCCTTGCCCGCTGCCGCCTGGGAAGTCTGGAGCAGCCGCCCGCTAGTCCGCACCACCTTTAGTCTAATTCTTAACCCAAATTAAGTTATAGTCACCTCCTTGGTGTTACCGCTAGGACCCCTTATTGACTGGCCTGCTAAAGGCAGAAAATCCTACCGTTTCCAGAAGATGTGATCAGAGCTCAAGCCTAGCAGCTTCTCAGTCCGCCATCTTCCACATGGGAATTTTTATGTCTTTAGGAGAAAAGTATTTCATTCACATAATTCATATTAATAAAAGGCTTCTATTTCTGGTATGTCTTTTAGATAAGGTAATTTCTTTCCTTCCAATTATTAGTTACTACTGACATTAGGTTTTAAGCAAGTTCTTTATTACACAGCAGTTATATATTTTTTTTTGTTAGATTCCAAACAGCTGAGGGCAAGGAATAAGATTAATTGCATTTTGTTTAGACTGGTATATGTAATGAGTATGCTATGTTAGTAACTAACAATACTTTATCTTCTTTTTTGCCACCATGAGAATAATCCATCATTCTTCACAGCTGAGTAGTATTCTATTGTGTGTCTAGACCACAGCTACCTCAGCCACTCGTCTGTTGTTGGACACCTGGGTTGTTTCCAGGTTTTGGCTATTACAAATTGTGCTGCTATGAACATATGTGTACACAGATCATTTTGGATGGGTGTTTTGAGTTCCTTAGGATCTATCCCCAGGAGAGGAATTGCAGGGTCACAGGGCAGGTCCCCTTCCAGCCTTCTGAGAGTCTCCAGACTGCTCTTGACTGGGGTTGGAGCCAATGACATTCCCACCAACAGTGAGGAGGCTCCTCTGTCCCCACAGCCTCTCCAGCCTGTGTTGTCACTGTCCTTTCTGATGTGTGACCTTTTCACAGGGGTGAAGTGGTCTCTCATTGTTGCCTTTATTTGCATGTCTCTGACCATTGGTGATTTGGAGCATTTATTTTCATATGTCTGTTGGCCTTTTGGATCTATTTTAAAGATCTGTTCATATCCTCTCCCCATTTTGGGGTGCTGCTCATGTTCTTACTCAAACTTATAGATTTTTTTTTCCAGAGCAAATACTACTCAAACTGTTGCCTGCTTTTAGTCAATTTTGGAAAACCCAGAATTGTTGTGACTGACTATCTTGTTATTCTTTTGTAGAGAAGATGAATTGAGTAAGTTACTCCTGGGTAACCAGAAATATCTTCCTCAATTGCAATATTTTATACCATAAACATCTACACACAGGCAAAACTAAGTCTAGAAGAATACAGGTGCATGTGAGAGGGACACAGTTAGGGTTTTACTTATTTTTCTCTTTCCACTAATGCTGCCTGTCATTCCAAAGCACAGTATTAACCTGAGTCCTCAGCTTATTAGGAAGGTGATTTGTTCTATATCAGTCAGCTATAAACACACACACACTACATTGGTATCTTAATATCAGAGTAAACACTCCTATTAGAGAAATGGAGGACTTTTATTTAACATGAATATGTAAGAAAAATTCTTGAAATATTTTTATCACCTAATTCAGTATGTTGACTCTCACTGGCTGTGTGGCAAAAACAATATTGATGTCTCAATGTCATTTTTTTTTCCCAGTTGCTCACCTGCAGGCTTCAGACATTGTGATATTCTGCTAGGAAGTGTCTGAGATTCATATTGGAACTGTATCTAGAATCCAACATTGTTCCTCTATCTGATTTAAGTAGAAAAATAATAAAACTCACTGGGGTTCATGTTTTGTGCATCAGTATAAATAAATAATATTCCTTTCCAACAAACCTCTCTTATTTACCAGGTAGCGATTAGACAGAAGAGAAGTCAGACTCCAACTGACACATCAATCACTTTATTTTGATGCAGAGAGGAAATAAAGAATACCACTTTCGACCGCCAGTGTCAACATTTGACGGCCCTGCTTCCGACTGCACACCGTGCAGCAGATAAGTCATATAACTGAATGTTGATATTAGAAGCAGGATTCTGCACAAACAGATGCCTGCTAGAACTGGCACGATGTGGGCCACTGCTCGGCCCCCTTTCACTCTCTCTCTGCTTTTCTGCCTATCTCAGATAAAATATAGATGTTTATGCCTTGCTGATGCCTAATGTTATTTGGAATGTTCTTCAAGTTTGAGCAGAGTCCATAGAAGCAGCAGGAGACCCATAATACTCCAAAATACCCTGCGTACAAGTGGCTATAAAACTCTTCAAACAGGGAGTCTGGCAGTAGCGCAGTGGGTTAAGCGCACCTGGCGCAAAGCGCAAGGATCTGTGTAAGGATCCCGGTTTGAGCCCCCAGCTCCCCACCTGCAGGGGAGTCACTTCACAACTGGTGAAACAGATCTGCAGGTGTCTGTTATTCTCTCCTCCTCTCTGTCTTCCCCTCCTCTCTCCATTTCTCTCTGTCCTATCCAATAACAACAATGACAATAATAATAATGACTACAACAATAAAACAACAAGGGCAACAAAAGGGAATAAATGAATAAATATTTAAAAAAAACTCTTCGGGAGTCGGGCAGTAGCGCAGCAGGTTAAGCGCATGTGGCGCAAAGCACAAGGACCAGAGTAAGGATCCCGGTTCGAGCCCCCGGCTCCCCACCTGCAGGGGAGTTGCTTCACAGGCGGTGAAGCAGGTCTGCAGGTGTCTGTCTTTCTCTCCCCCTCTCTGTCTTCCCCTTCTCTCTCCATTTCTCTCTGTCCTATCCAACAACAACAACAACATCAATAACAACAACAATGAAAAGCAAAGGCAACAAAAGGGGAAGAAAATAAATATAAACTTTTTAAAAAAACTCTTCAAACAAGGGGCTGGATGGTGGTGATGCACGAACAAGGACCCTTTCTATATGTTTTATTATCTTTATTTATTTACTGGATAGAGACACCCAGCAATTGAGAGGGGGGGAGGGAGACAGAGACGGAGAGAGACACCAGCAGCCCTGCTTCACCACTTGCGAAGTTTCCCCTTCAGGTGAGCACCAGGCTTTGAACCTGGACTTTGCACATTGTAGCATGTGCGCTCAACCAGGTGTGCCACCACCTGGCCCCTGTTTCTCTCTCTTTCCATCTCCCCTCTCTCTCCCAATGTATGACTGTCTCTATCCAATAAATAAAGAGGATATATTTTTTAAATCAACGTTCTCCTTTAAAAGAAAATTTCTTCAAACACCCAGACAAATGTTTGTGATCACAAATTATTGTGAATACGACTTTACCAACCAATCGCTTTCTCTCTCTCTCTCTGCCTCTCCTTCTCTCTCCCCCCCCCCCCGTCTCTCACACACACACATGCACACACACAAAACTACAGCTTGAAACTTAACAATCCCCCATGTGTCTAATGTGTTATCAATATCTCTTAGTTCAGACTCAAAATAGGAATTCACGTAGCAGACACATGACAAATCCAAATATACATATATATATGAAGGTGGAGTAAAATTCTCTTTTAAGTGAATTAAATACTTGCAAAGCAGATGGGATAAAAGGGATGAGTTCATACAATGAGGAGTGTGGAAACCAAACACACACGGGCTCTCCAGCGTCCTTTACTGCCCGACAGCCTCCTTTAGGACTGCTGCTCAGTCTCTCTCTGCCGGCTCACTGGTCAGAAGGAAGCTACATGTGGCTGCTTTCGAGTTAGCGCAGATTTACAGAACCACGAAGGAAACCTGCCTCTCAGCGGGTCACACGCACAGGAAGCAGGAGCTTCCTATGGGCCTTGCTGCCGGTGGAGTCCGACTGCAGCCCCCGCGGTCGGTGGAGTTTGCTCTCTGAATACTCTGCACACTTTACATGGAGATAATGTTCTATCTCAGTAGAAGACACTCCAAAGCTCAGAGAAGAAACGGGTGAGACCTATACAGGACTCATAAACTGGAGATGTGTCATGGCACAAAATCACAGAGCGCATGCCATCTATAAACATAAGACTTGGTTAAACTATGCATTCTGTTTGTTTGTTTGATTGATTGATTGTTTTCAATTCTCCACAAAGAAGAAACATGATAGGATAGCTCAGGGTTCTGGGGGGCTGGGCAGTGATGCGCACGGTTAAGCACAAGTAGAATGAAGGGCAAGGACCTGAGTGCAAGCCCACTGGCTCCCCACCTGCAGGGGGGAAACTTCACATGTGGTGAGACAAGTCTGCAGGTGTTTCTCTTTCTCTCTCCTACTATCGCTCCCCTTTCACTCTCAATTTCTCTCTATCTCATCCAATAAAAAAATGAAAATAGGGAGTTGGGTGGTAGCGCAGCGGGTTAAGCGCACATGGCACAAAGCACAAGGATCCCAGTTCGAGCCCCCGGCTCCCCACCTGCAGGGGAGTCGCTTCACAGGCGGTGAAGCAGGTCTGCAGGTGTCTGTCTTTCTCTCCCCCTCTCTGTCTTCCCCTCCTCTCTCCGTTTCTCTCTGGCCTATCCAACAACAACGACATCAATAACAACAATAATAGCTACACCAATAAAACAAGGGCAACAAAATGAAATAAATAAATAAATATAAAAATACTTTTAAAAAAGGGAAATAAATAAATAGCCACCATGAGCAGTGGATTTGTAGTGCCAGCACCAGACCCCAGCAATAAGCCTGGAAGCAGAAAGTAAAAGGGTGTGTGTGTGTAGAATTATTATCATTATCGTTATTGTTGTTGTTATTATTATTATTAGCTCTGAAGCAGCAGCTAGGATGGCTACAGTTTGGATGATAATCCCAGACCTGCCCAAGATACTGATGAACCCAGTAAGTCTTTCCTGGAGGCGTTTGAGAAGACGAGGAAAATAGAACACGTTCCAGAGCACAGGCGCCAGCTGCACTCACCTGTCTGTGCTGTCTGTGTTTGTGCAGTTATTTCCTGACGAAATTGTAGGGAGAACCTGGCTAAATCTTTGGCAAGAAGCACCGTCTCACTGATGAGGGGAGATGATTTGGCTCACGCTCCAAAGAGTAAGTACAAATCCCAGCTCAGTATTGCAAAGATGGCTGCTTGACACCCTCCCCACACTCCTCAACAGCCTACCTGTAGGATACTTCCCCAAAAGGACCCGAATGACAGAGAAATGTAGATCACCATGTTTTACAGAAGGGCCAGAGCTGGAGCAGTTTCCCGGCTTTATTGTCTAATCCATCTCCCATGTTTGTTAATAACACCATTTAATACTCTAAAAATAATGGCAGTCAACAATTGTTTGAACAAACATCATTTACACCATAAAATCTTATTATGGGATGATATATTTGCAAATATTCAACAATTCTTACCTCCCACTAAACTCTGCAAGTTATTCTTAGTTTTAACACACTTTCATATAGAGCAGAGATGTATAGCCTAATATTTCTGCTAATTGTATGCATCTTGTGGAATCGCAAAAATGCTAATAAGCATGAAAATTGCTGGGAATGAAAATGGGAACTATATTTTATAATAGGAATCTAGATGTATCGCAAGTTGATAAATGCATTACCTACTTAAGCATCCCATCTGAGTGTAGAAAGCATGTGTATATACCGCACAATTGACATCATTAAAACAGTTTCCCTACCCAGAATATTGGCTTTTACCTTCCACATGACCTTTTACAAGGGAAGTGTAGATTCTCCCTGATGAAGGATCTGCAGACACACAAAATATTTCACAAACAGTCAGACAGTCATGTATAAAATCTCAATAATCACATTGCATCTGTTGCCTTTAACATTAGAAAGGAGACTCAGTGGGGCTGAGTACATCACTCTTATGGGAATATTCCATTTTAGGACCTACATGCTGGTTTAAACACCTAGCTAGAAATAACACTGAAAATAGCCATCAAACCAAGTTCATACAGAGGGCATTTTTTTTCCCACTTCTGAGAAAGCATCTGTCTCATTCTTATAAATAATAGTTTCCAAGCTAATGTTTTTCCACACTTAAATGTGAGTGCCAGCAACGGTGAGATACCATTCTCCCTCAGTATTCTGACGAGTATGTCACATTTGAATACGTGTCATGTCATTACTGTAGACCCTCCAAAGAAATGACATACGGTTTAGGGAATCGGGTGGTAGCATAGCAGGTTAAGTGCAAGTGGCACGAAGTGCATGGACCCGTGTAAGGTTCCCCACCTGCAGGGGAATCGCTTCACAGGCAGTGAAGCAGGTCCGCAGGTGTCTGTCTTTCTCTCCCCCTCTCTGTCTCTCCTCCCTCTCCATTTCTCTCTGTCCTATCCAACAAAGATGGCATCAATAACAATAATAACTTCAACAATAAAATAACAAGGGCAACAAAAGGGAATAAATAAATAATTTTTTTATTTATTTAAGAAAGGAGACATTAACAAAACCGTAGGATAGGAGGGGCACAACTCCACATAATTCCCACCACCCAATCTCCATATCCCATCCCCTCCCCTGATAGCTTTCCTATTCTCTATCCCTCTGGGAGTATGGACCCAGGGTCATTGTGGGATGCAGAAGGTGGAAGGTCTGGCTTCTGTAATTGCTTCCCCACTGAACATGGGTGTTGGCAGGTTGATCCATACTCCCAGTCTGTCTCTCTCTTTCCCTAGTGGGGCAGGGCTCTGGGGAAGCGGAGCTCCAGGACACATTGGTGGGGTTGTCAGTCCAGGGAAGTCTGGTTGGCATCATGCTAGCATCTGGAACCTGGTGGCTGAAAAGAGAGTTAACATACAAAGCCAAACAAATTGTTGAACAATCATGAACCTAAAGGCTGGAATAGTGCAGATGAAGAGTTGGGAGGGGTACTCTCTGAAGACTTTTGTGTACTTCTGCTTTCAGATATATATTTTTCCCTGGTTTATGGACACATGTGAACCTATGCTCTATCTCAGGGGACCTGGACTATATCTAGGTTTGAGGACTTTATTGGGGAGTGGACCACCTGGAATGGAATTAGAGAATACTATGAAAGGAAAGGTTTCACTTGAGTGATGAAGCTGAAGGGTTGTCATTCCACACCTGAAGTCTCTGGACACAAGTCTGAAGTGAAGCATGCTGGGGTGGCACTCGATGCGTTGATTAGGTTTCAATCGGCAGATGCAATATTATTTGATATGAATTGAGAGAAGTATGCAGGAAAGTGGGCCCCACCCTAAGGTTCCAGGACTGGGGGAAATATAGGCTCTATAGTGGAAATGTGAGGTTCCTACTGTCTTAGGGTTCAAGAAGACAATGGATAGTTATTGTTATCATCACATTATTTGGTGATTGGGTTAACTTTGAAAAGTCCCTTTTTTAGAGTTTGCTGTATAATACGCAGCATCTTGTATATAGCTGTACCACCGGTTGTTTCTGTTCTCCCTGGTCTAGGCTTCTGAGCGAGTCCACATATCAAAGACTCAGCCTATGTATTAAAAAGACTCAGTCTGTGTTTTAAAAAGTTCTGGGCATATGATCAATTTTCCCCTCTCATATTAATTGAATAGTGGTTTATATGACTACACTTTAGTAGGAGTGTACATAAACACCATTCCCACCACCAAAAGACTGTGTCCCATCCCACCCCCCACACACCCCCACCCCACCTCCCCACCTCCCTGGGAAGCCGAATGTCCACCCTCCTCCTCACCACAGGGCTTTTACTTTGTTTCCCTACTCTTGATTTAATCAGATCCTGTTTTAGTTTCCCTTCTGTTCTTCTTTCTCAACTTCTGTTGATGAGTGGGATCATCCCATACTCATCTTTGTCTTTCTGACTTAGCTCACTTAACATAATTCCTTCTAGCCCCATCCAAGATGGGTCAGATAAGGTGAGTTCATTGTTCTTACTAGCTGCATAGTATTCCATTGTGTATACATACCACAGCTTTCTCAGCCACTCATCTGTTGTTGGATATTTTTAAAAGATTTTAAAGAAGAGAATGATCATAAAAGAAATGACATAAAATTTTCTTTTTTAAAAAAAGAATTCATTTATTTATAAGGCAGATAGGCAGAGAGAGAAAGAACCAGACATCACTCTAGTACATGCACTGGCGGGGATTGAACCCTGGACCTCATGGTTGAGAATCCAGTGCTTTATCCACTGTGCTACCTCCCGGACCATGACATAGGGTTTCTTATGGCTGAGAAATAGCAAGAAAATTCCCAACATTCCTTTGCTCTCATTGCACACATTACAATCTCTCTCTCTCTCTCTCTCTCTCTCTCTCTCTCTCAATATCCTAAAAAAAAAAAAAAAGCCCTATTCACTTTCTTTGCTTTGGATATATCTCTGGCCCTGGTTTCAAAGCAATGAAATTAAATTGACTAAGTCAGTTTCTTTATCTCTTAAGTTAGGGTGTCTCTCCAGAGTGTGAAGTCACTGATGGACTTGGAGGGAAGCCCAAGATGATTCCTGCAGTGCCTGAAAGAAATATTAACCTTCATGTTCACTGTTTCAGCTGAATTAGCAGGGACACGTCAGCTTTCCAAGTAAACTCAGGTTGAAACTGAAACAAGCACTTGGTTAGAGGCCCACTCAGGATGCAGGGTAAGAGGTGAGAAGCAGAAGCTGCTGGGGGCAGTGGATTTGAGGGTCTTCTGGCTCAGAGATCGGGCTGGGTTGTTTTCTTAAAATGTCTGCTTAGAGCTATCTAATTGGCCTTATGATCTAAGTGGTTTTCTTAATGATATTCATAATTTTTATTTATTTTGCTTAATAGTTTTCTTATTTATTTAATTATGAATGACCTAAGTTTTTAACTCAATTGATCATCATAAGACAAGTCTTATTAATATATTTTATTGGAGGGATGAATGGGTCACAGTAAGTACAGCTGTTGGTACATGTGTAAAATTTCTGTTTTCTACAAAACAGTCTCCCCCCAGCCCAGGGCCTCCTCCACCATCAGCACCAGGACCTGAAAGCCCCCCACCCCCAGAGTCCTTGACTTTGGGGCAAGACACCAAACTCAGTCCACGTCCTGCTTGGTGATTCCCCTTCTGTTCTCATTTCTCCACTTCTTGAGTGAGATCATCCCATCTTCATCCTTCTGTTTCTGGATAATCTCACTTCACAGGATTCCTTCAAGCTTCATCCAAGAAGAGGGGAAGAAGGTGACTCCATCATTTTCACAGCTGAGTAGTATTCCATTGTGTATCTAGACCACAGCTTGCTCAGCCACTCATCTGATGTTGGACACCTGGGTTGTTTCCAGGTTTTGGCTGTTACACATTGTGCTGCTGTGAACACAGGTGCACACAGATCTTTTTGGATGGGTGTGTTTGGTTCCTTAGGATCTGTCCCTAAGAGGGTTGTCTGGTTCCTTAGGATATATCCTGGAGAGGAACATATTTTAGCCTCAAATGATTCCTGAAAAGAAACTTCAATAGAACAGACTTAACATGGTGGTCTGGGTGGTGAGGTACCCAGTTATCACACATAGTACTGTGAGTGAGGACTTGGGTTTGAGCCCCCCCCCCTGCTCCCCACCTGTGGGGGTGAAGCTTCACAAGCAGTGAAGCAGGAAGAGACTCACTCCTTCACTGAAGGAGTCTCTTTCTCTCCATCTCTATCTCCCCCTCCCTCAACTTCTAACTGTCCTATCAAATAAAATGGAAAGAAAAAAAAATTTTTTTTTAATTGGCCACCAGGAGTGGTGGCTTCATAATGTCAGCACTGAGCCCCAGCATCTGGATTAAAAAAAAAGAAAAAAAGAAAGAAGGATAGGATGGAAAGAAGGAAGAAAGAGAAGAAGGGGAAAAGGAAGGAATAAAGGAAGGAAGGAAGGAAAGAAGGAAGGAAGGAAAAGTAACGCATTAACATGGGATTCTAAGACAAGACTCGGGATCCATGGTAAATTGCAGAATCTTCTGAGGGGTCCACAGTCCATCCCAGAAAATGGTCAGTGACTCTCTAATGACTAGAGATGCAGGGAAAAGGCAACCTTGACTGGCTGCTTCTATTTTTTTTTAATTTTTTAATATTTATTTATTTATTTATTCCCTTTTGTTGCCCTTGTTTTACTGTTGTAGTAAATATTGTTGTTATTGATGTCGCTGTTCTTGGATAGGAAAGAGAGAAATGGAGAGAGGAGGGGAAAACAGAGGGGGAGAGAAAGACAGACATCTTCAGACCTGCTTCACCGCCTGTGAAGTGACTCCTCTGCAGGTAGGGAGCAGGGGCTCGAACCAGGATCCTTAAACAGGTCCTTGCGCTTGGTTCCTCATGTGCTTAACCCGCTGTTCTACCACCCAACTCTCAGCTGCCTCTATTTTTAAAACATTTATTTGTTAGAGAGCTAGAGCATTGTTGGACTAGCTTCGCGAGTGGAGACAGACGACCAGGGACTCATGGCTGAGCTGTAGGCAGTATTTCTTTATTCATGTAGAATGCAGCACACTCTAAATCAAGCTAAGCTAAACTAAAACTAGTATACTTGCCAAGTAGGGTGTAAACAGGATGTGATGTAGAGAGGGTGGAGAGAACAATGACTGGTGAAAATCAGGGTGTGACAAGGAGAGGGGGTGGAGCAGGTGAGAATTCTACCACTGAACCACCAATGCCTTGGAGGGAGGGTGGTGCTTAGTTAACAGTGGTTATCTAAATAGAATACAGTGTTAAGCAGGGGGGATTAAACCAAATGAAACAGAAGGGGTTTTTAGAAGTAGAATTAGAAGCATACCAACAGAGCATCACTCTGACCTAGGTGGTGTCAAAAATCAAACACAAGATTCCATGCTCACACAGTTCATTGACACTTAACTGGTCTCCACCCAGCACAATGTGACCTGTTGTATCTAACGAGGGCTTTGGTCAGTTGCACAGGAAGGATGATTAAGTGACAGTCTAGTACTTATCGTAGCCAACTCAGGACCAACTGAAAAATTACTGTCAAAACAGAAATAGAATCATCCATAATTATTAACCACAAGGGCATGGGAAGTATCACCACACTTAGAGCTGAGAGCTTGAAAACAAATCTTTGCATTTTTGTATCAATCTTAGCAAAATGCTGTTAGTCTGAATCCTAAATATTTGCAAATGCCTATCTGCACTTTTTTATATATTGTCACACTGCTACATGCACATATCAAAGATGTTATCAAAGATGGTTAAAAAAATGATAAAAAATGGCTAAAGACACTCTTCTACTACTAACACCTACCAAATTTTGGCATAAACAAGCTGACCCTGTGGAAGAAAGAAAGATTCCTCACCTCCTCTCAGAGAAATCTGTTGGAAATCACTTAAAAGGTTCCACTCCAAGATTTTATCCACTTACTGAGCACTGGTTAGCTTATTTTTTATCTGAGTTTCGGGATGGCATCTCACCCACAAATCTATTGTCCACATAATATGAGATCATGTCTCTGAGTATACCCTGATCATATGTGTATATCTCCCTACAGAAATGTTCATTACAAATAAAATTTCACATTCACATCAAATTAGAACACTGGATAAATTAGTTGTAAATTTTTAATAACTGGGTACATGATACTGCAATAAATTGCTATAGAACTCATTTGACCTGAAAAACAAAAAGCTAGAATATTGGTAACCAGCTCACATTTTTGAGAACTTTAGTTTTCATATGTAGCTATCTCCCTTCTAGATCACATACATATTATGCTCCTGTTATTCAAACTTTTTATGTTCTTGACATAACTATTTTTAAAATCACTGCTCTGTTGTCCCTTGAGAATTTTCTTAGATCAGTGGACAAGAAAAATGATGTGCTTTTCTCAATAAAGCAATTTTACAGGTGCCAAGCATTCACTAGAAGAATGCTTCTTAAATCTAACTGTCTCCAATTAGAAAGAAGGAGTCTAAATGATCACACATGATGACCCTTACAAAAGATGATTTGAGGGGCTGGGCAGTGATGCACCTGGTTAAGCGCATAGATTATAGTGTACGAGGTCGCAGGTTCAATTCCCTGGTGCCTACGTGTAGACGGAAAGCTCCATGAGTGATGAAGCAGGGCTGAAAGTGTCTCTCTGTCTCTCCCCCTCCATCTCCCTCTCCATTCTGAATGTCTCTGTCTCTATTCAATAATAAATAAATAAGTAAATGAAACTAATAAAAACAAAGATCTGAAAAGTTTGACTGAAAGAAAAGTTTGCATCTGCCGAGAGGACTTCCGGAGGTGGGGCTACAGAGCAGCAGCAGCTGTTTCTCTCCTCTCCTTTTCTGGCTCAACTAAGAATACCAAAGTAGACCACCTGGGATCACAACAAGACAGGACTAGAACGACTTCAGAAACCCACCAAATCACCGGTGAGTACAAACACATGTGGCTCATGGACAGAGAGGAGCCTAGGGAGAGATTAAGTGTCTGGTAACAGTCCAGAAGTTTACCAGTTTAGACACTAATTCCACTCAGTTTCACCAACTAAAAGATAGCTGAAGGGAGGAGAGGACTCCCCTAAGACTCACCAAATGCAACTGTGAGTCTCCATTGCTGCTGCCCTCAGAATATGGAGCAGTAGTGGGGAGGCCCTATGCTGACATCAGGGGACAGAGAACTAACCAGGAAACTCAGGAGAGTTTGTATACCTCCTTGGCCTAGCTGTGGGGCTGTGAGAGTCTCTTTGCATAACCACTGGATTATCTATGCCCCACCCTGCTTTATCTGTTGGTCAGGAGTCAGTGATTAAGCTAAGAAACCTACTTATAGTTTAAAAGCCCTCAGGCTCCCATAGCCTACAGGGAAGAAAAAGAACAAAAGAGGCTTTTAAGCCACTGAGCTCCAACTCTGGGATTAAAATAATATTGAAACAACTGTCAATTTCCACAACTGTGAAGCCTTTAATTATCTAATGTAGACACAAGTCAATCCAGGAAAGAGTAATCAGTAATTTGAAAAATACTGAGAGAGGAAAAAGCACAAATAAACATCCTGATTGCATATCTTAAAGACCTAGAATAAGAAGAACAAAGGAACCCTAAAGCAACCAGAAGGACAGAAATAACTAAAGTTAGGGCAGAAATCAGTAACATTGAAAATAAGAAAACCATACAAAAGATCAATGAAAGTAAATGTTGGTTCATCAAAAGAGTGAACAAAATCGACAAACCTTTAGCCAGACTCACAAAACAAAAAAGGGAGAAGACCCAAATAAATCGGGTCATAAATGAAAGAGGAGATATCACAATAGACGCTGCAGAAGTTCAACATATCATGTGAGGCTTCTATGAACAACTATAAGTCACCAAGTTAGAGAACCTTGAAGAAATGATTTCCTAGATACCTATGAAGTTCCAAAATTAAGGAAAGAGGAAGTGGGTAACATGAACAGGCCCATCACAGCTAATGAAATTGAAACAGTTATCAGAAACCTTCCCAAAAATAAAAGTCCTGGACCAGATGGTTTTTCAAATGAATTTTACATAACCTTCAAAGAATAACTAATACCTCTACTTTTAAAAGTCTTCCAGAAGATTGAAAACACTGGAATATGCCCTTCTAATTTCTATGAAGCCAACATCACTTTGATACCAAAAGCAGACAGGGACACAACCAAAAAGAAAACTACAGACCAATATCACTGATGAACATAGATGGTAAAATATTGAACAAAATTCTAGCTCATTAGATACAGCAGTATATTAAAAAGATTGTTCATCATGACCAAGTGGGGTTTATCCCAGGTATGCAAGGTTGGTTTAATATATGTAAATCAATCAATGTGATCCACCACATCAATAAAAGCAAGACCAAAAACCACGTGGTAATATCAATAGATACAGAGAAAGCCTTTGACAAAATACAACATCCATTTATGATCAAAATACTACAAAAAAATGGGAATAGATGGAAAATTCCTGAAGATAGTGGAGTCTATATATAGCAAACCTACAGCCAACATCATACTCAATGGTGAAAAACTGGAAGCATTTCCCCTCAGATCAGGTACTAGACAGGGCTGCCCACTATCACCATTACTATTCAACATAGTGTTGGAAGTTCTTGCCATAGCAATCAGGCAGGATCAAGGAATTAAAGGCACACAGATTGGAAGAGAAGAAGTCAAACTCTCCCTAATTGCAGATGACATGATAGTATACATAGAAAAATTTAAGGAATCCAGCAAAAAGCTTTTTGAAATCATCAGGCAATACAGTAAGGTGCCAGGCTACAAAATTAACATTCAAAAGTCAATGGCATTCCTCTATGCAAACACTAAGCTAGAAGAAACTGAAATCCAGAAATCAATTCCTTTTACTATAATAACAAAAACAATAAAATATCTAGGAATAAAGCTAACCAAAGAAATGAAAGACTTGTATACTGAAAATTATGAGGAAATTTAAAAGACACAAAGGAGTGGAAAGATATTCCATGTTCATAGGTTGGAAGAATTAACATCAGCAAAATGAATATACTACCCAGAGCCATATACAAATTTAATGCTATCCCCATCAGGAACCCAACCACATTTTTAGGAGAATAGAACAAATGCTAGAAATGTTTATCAGGAACCAGAAAAGACCTAGAATTGCCAAAACAATATTGAGAAGAATGAACAGAACTGGAGGCATCACACTCCCAGATCTCAAACTGTATTATAGGGCCATTGTCATCAAAACTTCTTGGTACTGGAACATGAATAGACACACTGACCAGTGGAATAGAATTGAGAGCCCAGAAGTGAGCCTCACACCTATGGACATCTAATCATTGACAAAGGGGCCCAGACTATTACATGGGGAAAGCAGAGTCTCTTCAACAAATGGTGTTGGAACAAATGGGTTGAAACATGCAGAAGAATGAAACTGCATCACTGTATTTCACCAAATACAAAAGTAAATTTCAAGAGAATCAAGGACTTGGTTGTTAGATCAGAAACTATCAGATACTCAGAGGGAAATATTGGCAGACCTCTTTTCCGCATAAATTTCTTTTTTCCTCCAGGGTTTGGATTCGGTGCCTGTACCATGAATCCACCGCTCCTGGAGGCCATTTTTTCCCTCTTTTGATGCCCTTGTTGTTGTAGCCTTGTTGTGGTTATTATTATTGCCATTGCTGATGTAGCTCATCATTGGATAGGACAGAGAGAAATGGAGAGAGGAGGGGAAGACAGAGAGGGAGAGAGAAAGATAGACACCTGCAGACCTGCTCCACCGCCCGTGAAGTGACTCCCCTACAGGTGGGGAAATGGGGGCTCGAACCAGGATCCTTATGTCGGTCCCTTTGCTTTGTGCCACATGCGCTGAACCCACTGCACCACCGCCCGACTCCCCCGCATAAATTTTAAAGACATCTTTAACGAAACGAATCCAATTACAAAGAAGACTAAGGCAAACATAAACCTATGGGACTACATCAAATTAAAAAGCTTCTGCACAGCAAAAGAAACCACTACCCAAACCAAGAGACCCCTCACAGAATGAGAGAAGATCTTTACATGCCATACATCAGACAAGAGTTTAATAACCAACATATATAAAGAGCTTGCCAAACTCAACAACAAGACAACAAATTACCCCATCCAAAATTGAGGAGAGGACATGGACAGAATATTCACCAGAGAAGAGATCCAAAAGGCCGAGAAACACATGAAAAAATTCTCCAAGTCTCTGATTGTCAGAGAAATGCAAATAAAGACAACAATGAGATACCACTTCACTCCTGTGAGAATGTCATACATCAGAAAAGGTAACAGCAGCAAATGCTAGAGAGGTTGTGGGTCTGAAGGAACCCTCCTATACTGCTGGTGGGAATGTCAATTGGTACAATCTCTGTAGAGAACAGTCTGGAGAACTCTCAGAAGGCTAGAAATGGACCTACCCTATAATCCTGAGGATATAACCTAATGAACTTAACACACCTATCCAAAAGTAGCCGCATGCACATATGTTCTTAGCAGCACAATGTGTAACAGCCAAAACCTGGAACCAAGCCAGGTGTCCAACAACAGATGAGTGGCTGAGCAAGTTGTGGTCTATATACACAGTGGAATATTACTCAGCTATAAAAAATGGTGACTTCACCATTTTCAGCCGATCCTGGTTGGATCTTGAAAAATTCATGTTAAGTGAAATAAGTCAAAAACAGAAGGATGAAGATGGGATGATCTCACTCTCAGGCAGAAGTTGAAAAACAAGATCAGAAGAGACATCACAAGTAGAACCTGAACTGAAGTTGGTGTATTGCACCAAAGTAAAAGACTCTGGGGTGTGGGGTGAATACAGATACAAAAAGGATGACAAAGAACCTAGTGGGGGTTGTATTGTTCTGTGGAAAACTGAGAAATCTTATGCATGTACAAACTATTATATTTACTGTCGACTGTAAAACATTAATTCCCCAATAAAGAAATAATAATAAAAAAAAGTTTGCATCTGCCAATGTTCTAGTGTAAAGTTGACATCTACGTCGCATCTGAGTTTGAATCACACTGATCACTGTGTGTGCTTGTGTCTGCATTCCCTTTTCCTGCATCATGGCTGACACAAAGATTCCTGTGAAGTGCACAGTGTAAAGCTTCATGATTTCCCCTCTGGGACAGTGCATGCAATGCACATTCAGTCACCAGATGAGGGTCTTTCGGAACCTCATCACCTACACACTTTGCTGCTGTTGGCTGAAGGAAGAAAGAGAATGTGATAGCAAGGCATTTCCGTACGTCTCAAAGGGGCTACGACTCAGCAACATTAGAATTTAGAAGCGGGGACTGGGTGGCAGCAGCACAGTGGGTTAATGAGCGCACATGGCGCCAAGCTCAAGGACAGCGCAAGGATCCCTGTTGGAGCCCCCGGCTCCCCACCTGCCGGGGAGTCGCTTCACACACGGTGAAGCAGGTCTGCAGGTGTCTGTCTTTCTCTCCCCCTCTCTGTCTTTCCCTTCCCTCTCCATTTCTCTCTGTCCTACCCAACACCAACAACAGCTAGGGAAACAATAACAACAACAATAAGGGCAACAAAATGAAAAAAAAAAGAATTTAAAAGAGGATTGCTGCTTCTCATATCTTCTCTTTTTAAAAGTTTTTCAGAAGCAGAAACACAAAGCAGAACTTGGACTAGAGTTGGTGTATTGCATCAAAGTAAAAAACTTGTGGGTGGGAGACATGTTCAGGTCCTGGAACATGAAGGTGGAGGAGAACCAGGTGTGTCTGTGGGGGAGTAGGAGTTAGCGTGTTATGTGGAAAACTGAGAACTGTTACACATGTAGCAACTACTGTATTTTACTGTCAACTGTATACCAATATCCCATCCCAAATAAAGGGGAAAAATAGAAAGGGAAACAGAAAAAGAAGTCATGTTCTTTCACGATGAGAGCCACCTTTTTGTCTGAATGCAGGCGTTTCTTGATAAATCCAATTACTTTAGCATAAAGTTAAATGATGCATGTGGGCCAGAACTGTGTGCCTTGATCTGAGCAAAAGCACTAGGGCCAAAGTGGTGGTTCTCATTTGGCCTATTTTATTGATAGTGAAAGCCTTTTGATGAGGGGTGACAGTGTCTGATTCACAGGTTACATTGGCATAAGCAGAAGGAGGGCTGATGTTTCACAGATGAATTCTGGGATGCTAGAATTAGTTTGTATCAATCGGGGTGGGGAAAATATTGTGGAACATCCTTCTGTCATAAATAATACATATTACAATCAGCTCACTGCACATAAACGAGAGAGATAAAAGCCACGGTCTGGTTGCCTGGAGAGGCCCCACAGGAGTTGGCAGGAAATAAATCTTTAATTAAAGTACCATTGGTGTTAATAACTTCTCTGTGGATCAATAACCAGAGAATGAAGGAAAGCACAAAAAAAAAATTTAAAAATGAACCGAGCCTAATGGTGTATCCAGTTCACAGCTGTGGAGGCCTGTGTGCAAAGATGGGCTAGTGTCAGCCCAGATGTGTGTTCACGCTGGGAGGAGCTCACGGTACATGATCCCAGTGCCTAATATGGAGGCTGGTTCATGATCACTCCCATCAACTAATTAAAAATAATTGGAAGCCTCCAACAGTCAGCTTACAACAGGAAAGCAGAGCATCTTCCCCTAGATCTGAGTGCCGGGTTCCAGTTTCTCTTACTCCAGTTTCCATGTGTTCATTCTCCCTGAGCCTAGACACCACTATTTTCCTCTCCTTCTCCTTCTCCCTCTTCCTCTCCTTCTTCATTCTCTCCTTCTCCTTCTCCCTCTCCTCCTCCTTCCTCTCCTCCCCCTTCCTCTCCTCCCTCTTCCTCTCCTCCCCTTCTTCTCCTCCCTCTTCCTCTCCTTCTTCTTCCTCTCCACCCTCTTCCTCTCCTTCTTCTTACTCTCCTTCTCCTTCTCCCTCTCTGTCTCCTTCTCCTCCTTCACCTCCTCTTTCCTCTCCTTTTCCTTCTTCCTCTCCTTCTTCCTCTCTTTCTTCCTCTCCTTCTTCCTCTCTGTCTCCTTCTCCTCCTTTTTATAAAGAACTCACCATACTCTGCAACAGCAGTAGCAGCAACAACAACAAAATGACCCCATCCAAAAATGGGGAAAAGATATGAACAGAATATTCACCAAAGAAGAGACCCAAAAAAACAACAAACATGAAAAAAAAATGTTCCAAGTCATTGATTATCAGAGAAATGTAAATAAAGACAACAGTGAGATGCCACTTCACTCCTGTGAGAATATCACACACCAGAAACAATACAACAAAAGCTGGAGAGGCTGTGGGGACAAAGAACCCTCCTGCATTACTGGTAGGAATGTCACTTAGTCCAGCCCCTGTGGAGAGCAGTCTGGAGACTCTCAGAAGGCTAGAAGTGGACCTGCTCTGTGACCCTGCAATTCCTCTCCTGGGGATATATCCTAAGGAACACAGCACACCCATCCAAAAAGATCTGTTTGCACCTATGTTCATAGCAGCACAATTTGTAATAGCCAAAACCTGGAAGCAACCCAGGTGTCCATGATGCTTCTTCTTACCTATTTCAGGGTTTGCCAGAAAGCTCTCTTTTTGTTAAGGATACAGAAATGAGAGATATTTGAGTTCTTCCCTCTGTGTCCCCACTGTGGAAAGCCAGATGTTCTGACTGGCTCCTGGAAATGGGAGTTCTGGGGCATTTTGCCTAACAAATAGGAAAAAAAAAAAACAAAAAAAAAACTCCCAGATGATGTTTTGTTTTGTTTTTCTCCCTGTACCGAAACACATCAGCTCAAACCCATGCCATGCCATGGAACAGCCAGATCTCTCCTGGGTGACATTTGTAGCAGGTGGGTAACATGAACCTCTCTCCACAGCTACTGTCAAAATCCTTGCTTGCCAGGTAACTTCAGCTCCCCCGATGGGCCGCACGTCACACCTCATTCACCTCCAGAGCCCCTAGTTGCTGTGCTGTCTGAGACATCACCCTATGTCTAGCTGAATGCGCGCAGTTTGTATTCTGTTCCTGACAACTCTCTGTGGTCTCAACACTTTTTCTTCTTCTAGCGTTTGCCCTTCTTCCGTAGCCAGTCAACAGCGTCAGGTTGAAAGCTGTCAGGAGCTGCTTGTTGCTGGCTTTGAAAGTGACTGGGATCCATGTGGATTCAGTCAGCTAGGAAGGATCGTCAGTTTCCCCAATGACTGGGGACTCACGGGATGCACCACAGGAAGGTCGATCCTAAGCATCCCGTCTCAACACTTATTTTTAAAAGCAAATGAAAAGCCTTCCAGCCCCCTCCTCCCTGAACGAAGTGACTGGAAAGGTGCTGTTGTCTTGATGTCCCTGAGAATGGGACACAAATGATGTGCCCCCCAGAGCCCTACCCCACTAGGGAAAGACAGAAACAGACTGGGAGGGCAGATCCACAAACAGAGTAGCAACTACAGAAGCCAGAACTCCCACTTTATGCACCCCATAAAGATCTTTGGTCCATACTCCGAGAGGGAGAGAAATGTTAGGAGAAGATGACCAGAGGACTCTGAACCCCAAATTCTACTGGGACCCAAAGCATTTATTAGCAGAAATCTTGTGTTTGTGTCCTCACACACAGGAAAGCTACTCTGGAAAACATCAGAGGAAGCCAGGTACTGTTTCTCTTCTCTGAGAGAGAAGAGGAAAAAAGAAGGGGATTGGAAGCAGTAATAGGTGTAGGTATGACTGAGAAAGAAAGTGAAGGCAGGAACAAAGGGAAAAATGAGGAAATATATATATAGAGAGATGATAGATAGATGATAGATAGATAGATAGATAGATAGAGTGATAGATATAAAATCAACCCATATCTGTGACCTTGGGAGAACTACTGCAGTTTCCAATGGAGGGGATGGGGACACAGAACTCTGGCAATGGGAACTCTATAGAATTATACCCCTATTATCTCATAATTTTGTAAATCAATATTAAATTGAGGGAGTTTATTTTAACTTGGGTAATTGTTTTAGAGCTAATGAACATGAAGCACCAAAAGCACCAAAAGGAAAAAGAATTTTGTCAAATACAACAAAAGCAGAACTGGGGCTCTTGTCTCAGGCCCCAGGCCAGATGGGTTGTCCGAGCCTTGCCCACTGTCTCTGGGAGCACCACCAGCTCACAGGGGACACAGAGGGAATGAGGTTTTGTTAGACACTGAACTACTTCAGTTCTGGGGAGGGTGTCATCTGGTCTCTGTTGTGAACTTGATGCTTCTTGTTTAGGAAAGCAAGTGCAGTGTTTACATGCTAATAACTCAATGTTGAATTAAAATATCAGTTTTGGTGTTGATCAAAAGAAAAGACAAAATTTCCCTTCTGAACACACCTTGTGCATAAAATTCCACACCATGCCCGTGACCAGAGTTCTGAGACCCCATTCCCTCCACTGGCAACTGCAGTGGCTCTTCCAAGGTCATGGATATGGATTGACCACTATTTCTAGAACTATCTGAATATATATATATTTCCTTTATTAAGGGAATTAATGGTTTACAGTCAACAGATAATACAGTAGTTGGTCCATGTGTAAAATTTCATTTTGTACATAACACTCCCCCTCCATATCTAGATCCTCCTCCATATCTAGATCCTCCTCCATATCTAGATCCTCCTGCATATCTAGATCCTCCTGCATATCTAGATCCTCCTGCATATCTAGACCCTCCTCCATATCTAGATCCTCCTCCATATCTAGATCCTCCTCTATATCTAGATCCTCCTCCATCTCCATATCCTCTTCCATATCTAGATCCTCCTCCATATCTGGATCTTCCTCCATATCTAGATCCTCCCCCATATCTAGACCCTCCTCCATATCTAGATCCTCCTCCATATCTAGATCCTCCTCTATATCTAGATCCTCCTCCATCTCTAGATCCTCTTCCATATCTAGATCCTCCTCCATATCTGGATCTTCCTCCATATCTAGATCCTCCCCCATATCTAGATCCTCCTCCATATCTAGATCCTCCTCCATATCTAGATCCTCCTCCATATCTAGATCCTCCTCCACCACTCTGTTCCAGGACCTGAATACAACCCCCCACCCCAGTCCTTTAATGCAATATGCCAACTCTAGTCCAAGTTCTGCTTGGTGCTTTTCCTTCTGTTCATATTTTTCAACTTCCATCTATGAGTGGGATTATCCCATCTTCATCCTTCTCTTTCTTTTTTTTTATTTTTGTTGCAGTTATTATTGTTGTTGTTATTGATGTCGTCATTGTGGGATAGGACAAAGAGAAATGGAGAGAGGAGGAGAAACAGGGGAGGAGAAAGAGAGACACCTACAGACCTGCTTCACTGCCTGTGAAGTGACTTCTGTAGGTGGGGGGCTGGAAGCTCGAACCTGGATCCTTATGCCGGACCTTGTGCTTTGCACCATGTGCGCTACAGCCCAACTCCCCATCCTTCTCTTTCTGGCAGATCTCTGTTCACAGGATTCCTTAAAGCTCCACCCAAGAGGAGGTGAAGAAATTGAATTCATTATTCTTCATCGCTGAGTAGTATTCCATTGTGTAATTGTATAGTTTGACCACGACTTTCTCAGCCACGCATCTGTCGTTGGACACCTAGGTTGCTTCCAGGTTTTGACTGTTACATCATCTGAGTTGTGTGTGTGTGTGGGGGAGGCTTATTATAACTCCTATTCTGAAGAATAACCGAATGATGAGAATACAATTTCATTTGAAGACAGAAAAAAATGCTATCCTTACTTTCTGCATCACGTATGTACAGATCAGTCTGTTTCGGCCATAAGGTGTTGCCAGTAGCTGTCAATATTAGCAAACATGTGAATCTCACGCTATCACTTCTTTGGCAGATAGAACTGTACCAACTGGGCTGACTGTTCTAGTTCATTTTGTCTCAGCCACTCTGTGCAGGTGCACCAGCAGAGAGCACACCAGTGGGCTTCTCCATGGAAATCTTCCTTGGAAATAATTCACAGGGTGTAAACCGTGGATTCAAATAACCCTCCCTTCTAACAGAATTTAGCCCATCTTCCAAGCATTAGTAAACTGCCAACAACACCAACTTGGCTAGATATTTTGGTTTCTGACGAAAAGCATGTCACCAGAAACATGGTGTGCAAGACAGATGGGACATGAGCTTCAAAAAATAAGTACCTTCTCATCACCCATACACAGGAATCATGCAAATAGAAAGCCTTCAGGTATTCCCAGCTCAGCTGAAGTCATCATTGCAATAACTGTTTACCAAAATTGTCTCAAAAGATGAGAAACAGAAACCTCTCTCTACTTGTCAAGAAAAAAAAACAGGAGCTTACTTGCAATAAATAAATAAATACTTTAAAAAAAAAAAAAGAAAGAAAGAAAGAAAGGAGAAAAAAATAGCAAAAAGTACCTCTCTAAGAACAGAGTCTAGGTCTTTAATAGTCCATAGAATTGGTGGGTCAGTTATCACTGTGATGTGAGAACAAGACTTTTGGCATTTTGAATTTATTGACTTAATTTGGAAGGAAGGTGACACATGGGTTTTTGCTAAGGGAAACTGCATGTTTAACCTCCGTCATCCACACTCTGTGATGTCCACCAAAGGAATGGACTTAGGATGGAGAAGTGTAATCTCCCATCCACTACTAAAGCCAGTGCTTTATATTAGAAATAATAATTTCCAGGGAGTCGGGCGGTAACACAGTGGGTTAAGTGCATGTGGCACAAAGCGCAAGTAACGGTGTAAAGATCCCGGTTCGAGCCCCTGGCTCCCCACCTGCAGGGGAGTCACTTCACAGGTGGTGAAGCAGGTCTGCAGGTGTCTATCTTTCTCTCCCCTCTCTCTGTCTTCCCCTCCTCGCTGCATTTCTCTGTCCTATCCAACAACAATGACATCAATAACAACAATAATAACTACAACAATAAAACAACAAGGGCAACAAAAGGGAAAATAAAAATAAAAAAATAATAATAACTTCCAAATAGAAATAGTACTGCAAGCCATCTTTTTTTTTTTCACTGACCAAGTAGCTGTTAATCAGCATTTGGTGATTATTGATTGATAATTATTTGGTGAGTGACTAGATGATGTCTTAGAAGGACATGCAGTTGCTAGCCCCATGGACCTCAGGATTTAGTAGACAAGGAAGCACTGAGTGAGTCAGAGTGTCACAGAAGTCAGAGAAAAGGCTGCTTATGGAGTTAATTAACTGAGATCCCGCACGCAAGTCAGCACAATATTTGTCCTTCTCCACTTGCCATAGTTAGCATGACGTCTTCACCACCCACCCACATGGTTAAAAATACAGAATTGACCTTCTCTGGGTGGCTGAATGATTTTCCACTCTGTAAGTGGTGCACAGTACTATAGGGAAGGACCCAGGTTCAAGCCCCACTCCCCACGTGCAGCAGAGATGCTCCGTAAGCTCTCTCTATCTCCCTCTCCTCTCTCAATTTTTCTCTGTCTCCTATCGAATAAAATGGAAAAAAAAGAAAAAAGGAAAAGTTGACCACTAGGAGCAGTGGATCCTTAGTGCTGGCACCGAGCCCCAGTGATGACCCTGGAAGCAAAGAAGAAAAAAATATTCCAATCCACACATCAAATTAAAAGCACATTTAGATTCCACCTCACAGTAGCAACCATGGCCTTCATCAACAAACAGGACGTGCTGAGAGTTGGCTAAGCTGTGGAGAAGAAGTGTGGAGGGTCAGGAGGTACTTGGGGGCACTGCCCAGGAAGTGGGAGTGGTGACAGTTGTGGCTCAGAAAGGTGAAGTGGCTGGGGTGTTAGAAGCCAGACCTGAGGGCATGGGCTCTCTCTGTCTGCCCAGGTTGACCTGTGAGTAGGAGTCCTCTCTCTCTCTCTCTCTCTCTCTGTCTCTCTCTGTCTCTCTCTCTCTTCTCTCTCTCTCTCTCTCTCTCTCCTCTCCCTCTTCTCTCTCTCTTCTCTCTCTCTACCCCTACTTGGGACTGCCATCATGATGGGAGTAGGGGGTCACTCTCTCTTTTTCTCTCTCTTCTCTCCCTCTCTCCCTCTCTCCTCTCTCTCTCTCTCTCTGTTTTTCTCTCTACCTACTTGGGACTCCCATCATGATGGGAGTAGGGGGTCTCTCTCTCTCTCTCTTCTCTCCCTCTCGCTCTCCCTCTCCCCCCTCTCTCCTCTCTCTCTCTTCTCTCCCTCTCCCCCCTCCTCTCTCTCTCTCTCTGTCTTTTTCTCTACCTACTTGGGACTCCCATCATGATGAGAGTAGGGGGCTCTCTCTCTCTCTTCTCTCTCTCTCCCTCTCCCCCTCTCACTTCTCTCTCTCTCTCCACCCCCTCTCCCTCCTCCCCCCCCCTTGGCCTGACATGTGAATGTTCTCAATTTTCTTGAATAAAGTATAAAATTCCTGAGAAATCATGCACCCTCCTCTATTCTTTGTTGAGCTACTGTGTGATGGACTTTTTAAATGTTGGGGAAACAAGCACCAGCCCTTTCCCCCAGTGCAGAGGCACTCTGCTTCACCACTGCTACAGCCAGAGGCAGAACCCTAAGCAAATAGAACTGGGAATATCTCACGACTCAGCACTATCCCTTTTAGTCACTGACCCAAAGACGTGAAAATGCAAATTCCCATGGACATATGCAGCTTAGTCTTCATAGACACCTTCACAACAGCCCAGATAGGGAGGCATCTCAAATGCCCGTCTACAGATGATGACGTTCAGGGATGCATTGGATCGACCTTCTCGTGGTGCATCCCGTGAGTACCCATTCATTGGGGAAACTGACCATCCTTCCTAGCCGACTGAATCCACATGGATCCCAGTCACTTTCAAAGCCAGCAACAAGCAGCTCCTGACAGCTTTCAACCTGACGCTGTGGACTGGCTACGGAAGAAGGGCAAACGCTAGAAGAAGTGAAGAAATTATGAGACATATATTCAATAAAGTAGCTCTTAGCAATTTAATAAGGTGGTGTTGCAGTCTTCAGGACAAATGATCGGCGAATTGCTTAGTGAAGCAGCAAAGAATTGAAAGACAGCTATCGGATGGTTTCACTCCTGAGCAAAATATAGAGAATTAAACACGTGAACTTGCTAAACCTAAAAGTAGCTCATATGTTCCCCAAGACCTTGTGAGAACCAGGGCAGTTATCCTTGGAGGCAGGAGGCAGCACAGAGCTTGAGAGGTGGGAGTTAAAGATGCATTTCCTCTTCTTCTGGCCGCTGATGCCCAGGAGACCCGGGAGAGAACAAGACAGCAGGCAGCAATGTTTTGGTTTTTTTAAATTTATTTCTTTATTGGGGAATTAATGTTTTACATTCAACAGTAAATACAATAGTTTATACATGCATCACATTCCCCAGTTTCCCATTTAACAATACAACCCCCACTATGTCATTTATCATCCTTCATGGACCTGTATTCTCCCCACCCACCCACCCCAGAGTCTTTTACTTGGGTGCAATACGCTAATTCCATTTCAGGTTCTACTTGTGTTTTCGTTTCTGATCTTGTTATTCAACTTCTGCCTGAGAGTGAGATCATCCCATATTCATCCTTCTGTTTCTGACTTATTTCACTCAACATGATTTTTTCAAGGTCCATCCAAGATCGGCTGAAAACGGTGAAGTCACCATTTTTTACAGCTGAGTAGTATTCCATTGTGTATCTAGACCACAACTTGCTCAGCTACTCACCTGTGGTTGTACACCTGTTTTTTATAAAGTTTATTGGAATAAACAAGTTAAGAAATCATCACTGAAAAGAAGGGAGGAGAGAAGAAAGATGGCATCTGCCTCACAGTTGAGACAGTCAGAGAGGAGAGAGCTAATAGCTAGTGGGCAGGAAAGCACAGAACAGATTAGATGCATTCCAGGCTGGGAGAGGACGGGACATTTCTGCCAAAAGCTGCCCTGAGGTCAGAAGCAGGTCCTGTCCAACTGCCTCAGGCTCAGTGGCTGGGTGTGGAACCCTTACCCCTTGTTTTGTGTATTTGTAAATATCTTGGGGGAGGGGGTGACTCACTGGCCCCCCTCTGAACTCTCAGCCTGGCATAAGCCTTACAATTTTATGATACAGCAAGAGTGATGTAGAACTCTACGTTTATTTCCTTATATTCTTGTAAATCGCTGTTGAATCACTAATAAAAACAGCAAATTACATATCAACAAAATCATACCCATAAAACCTGGAATACCTATTGCTTTCAAGTATTCATGAGAATAAACAAAGTAAGCATGTATGAGGTCATGAAAAAATATTTAATCCAATAAGTAGAAATCGTATCAAGCTGGGAAGACAGTGATTCTGCAAAATTCTTTAATGCCCGAGGCTCTGAAGTCCCAGGTTCAGTCCTCAGCACCACCATCAGCCAGAGCTAAGCAGTGCTCTGGTTCTTTCTCTCTCTGAATCTTTCTCTCTATATCTCTCTCTCATTAAATAAAATATTTAAAAAAGAATAAAGAGAGAAATCATATCACACTTATGATTTACATCCTATGATGATCACGTGGAGTGAATAAAGAGAAAATGTTAACCCCCCCCCATGTGAAATTGTTGACGGGTTGTTAGCATTTAACTGGGGTCACTCGCCAGTTCTCTCCTTTGAGTGCTGGACTGACTACTACATGGAAGAATCACAGAGACAGTCATGTTTCAGGGAAAATAAGATCATTTATGGGGGGAAAAGCAAAGACAGAAAAGGAGAAGAAAGTACAAGCCATATAGGCATGTAGACCCCTGAGGGGGGTGAGAGAGAGAGAGACCCCAGCCCCTGGTATCCCCAGCTTTCTAGTCCTTTCTGGGGAAGGCAGGGGATAGAGAGAAAGAGAGAGAGACCTCTGAGGGGTGTGAGAGACCCCAGCCCTTGGTCCCCCAGCTCTCTAGACCCTTCTGGGAAAGGCAGGACCCTCAGGGATGGAGAGAGAGAGAGAGACCCCAGCCCCTGGTCCCCCAGCTCTCTGGTCCCTTCTGGGGAAGGCAGGACCCTCAGGGATGGAGAGAGAGAGAGAGAGAGAGAGAGAGAGAGAGACCCCAGCTCCTGATCCCCCAGCTCTCTGGTCCCTTCTGGGGAAGGCAGGACCTTCAGGGGATGGAGAGAGATAGAGATAGAGATAGATAGATAGATAGATAGCTGATAGATAGATAGATAGATAGACAGACAGACAGACAGACAGACAGACAGACAGACAGATAGATAGATAGATAGATAGATAGATAGATAGGGACCCCAGCCCCTGGTCCCCCAGCTCTCTGGTCCCTTCTGGGGAAGGCAGGACCTTCAGGGGATGGAGAGAGATAGAGATAGATAGATAGATAGATAGACCCCAGCCCCTGGTCCCCCAGCTTTCTGGTCCCTTCTGGGGAAGGCAGAACCCTCAGGGGATGGAGAGAGATAGAGAGAGAGAGATAGAGATAGAAAGAGAGAGAGAGAGACCCCAGCCCCTGGTCCCCCAGCTCTCTGGTCCCTTCTGGGGAAGGCAGGACCCTCAGGGATGAGCTTCAGCCTCTGTCTCCAGGGTCCCCTGTGCCTGTGCCTGTGCCTTGGTGTTTAAAATGTGAGTGTCTCCAGCAGTTTTTTGCTTCTCTGCAGGCTCTGCCCCTTGGGTCAGACTCTGCATTCCGTGAACATTACTGATACACCAATGTCTTCGTCTGCCATCAGCATTTGGCAGAGAATGTTCTGTGTAAATGCTTAAATGGCACTTATTCCGTATCACTGATGGGCTTAGTAGGTTGGCATATTAACTGTGAAACAAGAATCTGGAATTCCTAATAAAAAGGGAAGGGCCATTTAATAGCTGATTAAATCATCTAGGGAAAAAAAACTGTTCATGGAATTTGAGATTTCAGAGTTAAGATGGAATTTGGAATTCTGTAAAAACTGTCCTCACAGGGGAGATAGCATGATAGTTACACAAAGAGACTCAGGTCTAAGGATACAAGGTCCCAGGTTCAATTCCTAGTACCACCATCAGTCAGAGCTGAGCAGTATTTTGAAAAAAAAAAAAAAAGTCTTCTCAAAGTGATGAAAATTTTTATGATTTTCTTCTATATGGTGCTTACTTTTTTCTTTCTTTCCTTCTTCCTTCCTTCCTTCCTTCCTTCCTTCCTTTCTCCTTCTCCTTCTCCTTCTCCTCCTCCTCCTTCTCCTTCTCCTCCTCCTCCTTCTCCTTCTCCTCCTTCTCCTCCTCCTCCTCCTTCTCCTCCTCCTCCTCCTCCTCCTCCTCCTCCTCCTCCTTCTCCTTCTCCTCCTCCTTTTTCTCCTCCTCATCCTATTCCTCCTCCTTCTCCTTCTAAGCAGAGTACTGCTCAGCTCTGGCTGATGCCAGCATGGAAGATTGAACCCGGATCTTTGGAGCCTTAGGCATGAGAGTCTGTTTGCAGAGCCATTATGCTATATCTAGCCGCCTTGCCTTTTATTTTCAGGAACACAGATCTGAACTTCTCTCTCTCCTGTGAACCCATTCCTGCGTGGGTGTTTTCTTCCTGCTTCTTGTAGCTCTGATTGCAGCACCAAAGGACTACACACGCTCATGCTTCCTGTTGCTGCAAACATAATTATTTATTTTTCTCTGAGTCTGTCACCCAAGTTTAAAGCTAGTAGCCTTTTCCTAGGCTCAATATTAAGCCCATAGAGGGATTTGTTCAGATGTGGCAATGTTCTTTTTATGCAGAATGATCAAAGATTTAGCCTACAGATGGTGTTACAATTTTTTCCTCTTTCACATCCTCTAAATGCAAAATAAAATAGGATTGGAAAACTATAGACACAAAATGGAGGGATATTATGTCACTCCACTTTTCTTTGAAAGTCAACAGAAAATTTTTTATCTTAAGGACAAACAGCAAAAAAAAAAAAAAAAAAAAGTCAAGGGCTGGTGCAGAGACCTGAGTCTGCTTCTCTCTTTTTCTCCTGTCTCTGTTTCTCTCTCCTCTGTCTCTCTACTTCTCTCCCTTTCCTCTGTCTCTCTGTTCCTAACTCTTCTGTTTCTATCTGTATCTCTGTTTCTCTCTCTTTTCTCTGTCTCTCTCCCTCCTCTGTCCCTCTGTTTCTCTCTTTTTCTCCTCTGTCTCTGCTTCTTTCTCCTCTGTCTCTCTACTTCTCTCCCTTTCCTCTGTCTCTCTGTTCCTGACTCCTCTGTTTCTCTCTGTATTTCTGCTTCTCTCTCTTTTCTCTGTCCCTCTCCCTCCTCTGTCTCTCTGTTTCTCTCTCCTCTGTCCCTCTGCTTTTCTCCCTCTCCTCTGTCTCTCTGTTTCTCTCTGTCTTCTGTCTCTCTGTTTCTTTCCCTTTCCTCTCTCTCTCTTTCTGTCTCTTGTGGAGTTGGAGCCTTGTACATGGGAAATTTCCCACCCCCTGACTGCTTTTATTTTGGATTGAGAACCATACTCAGAAAAAGAAACAGAAAAAGACCACAGCGCAGAGCTTCTCACTCCCTCAAGGTGTCTGGGTTCACACCTGGATGTATTCTGGGGCAGGTGCCTTACCTTAGGCCCCACGCCTTCTTTAGTGTGTCATAAAGGCCACCATCCAAACAATGTCACAGTGTGCCTAGTTTAGGGGAATTTTTCTGTGATTCCAGCTGTCCTGTGATGATGACAAACTCTTCCACTATCCTTGCACTACAGAGCTCCATTTTAAATCTCCCCCTCTCCCTCTCTCTCTCCCTCTCTCTCCCTCTCTCTCCCTCTCCCCCCCTCTCTCTCATTTTGTTAAAAGATATTTAAAAGTAATAAAAGTAGGGGCCAGATGGTGGCACACCTGGTTGAGCGCACCTGCAGGGGGAAAGCTTTGCGAGTGGTGAAGCTGCAGGTGTCTCTCTGTTTCTCTCCCTCTCTATCACCCCCTCCCCTCTTGATTTCTGGCTGTCCTTATCCAATAAATAAACATTTTAAAAATAATAAACTAAAAAAAAGAGTAATAAAAGTAACTAGCCTCAAACAGCACTGCAGAAGCCAGGGACGTGGCTTGCTAGACAGATAGGAGGAAGCTTGGTCTGGGTGGGATTGAAAACTGGTCCAGTTTCCTCCAGAGGCTTCAGAACCACATCCAGGGTAGCTGTGAGGAAGAGTGACTAGTACCCCTTTCAAAACCTTTTAAAAATATATTTTCATTTATTACGGAATGGAGGCAGGGAGAAACTGAGAGCAGAGCAGGGACAGAGAGGGATACAGAGAGACACCTGCAGACCTGCCTCACCACTCTTGAAGTCCCCCCACGCACACACACACAGGTGGGGACCAGGGGATTGAACCTGCACCCTTGCACACTGCGATGTGTGTGCTTAACCAGGTGCACCACCGCCGGGCCCCTCCCTTTCAAAATCTTCAGGGCACCAATATTCTGATTTTCATGAATGTGTTTACAAAGCTAACCAATTCTATGCATTTGTAACTATAATAATTACATGTATTTTTCCTTTTTTTTTTCTTGTTACCAAGGTTATTACCCATCCAGTGGCCTTTTTTTTTTTCATATACATAGTGAGAAACAGAAAGAGGGAGAGAATGGTTCCTACAACTCTGTTTCATCGCTTATGAAGCATCCTCCACCCAGGCGAGGACGGAAGCTTAAACTTACGCATGTTGACGTGTGTGATCTCACCCTCTTTTTTCTTTTCTAATCCCTTCCTTTCTCCTCCCTCCCTTCCTCCCTTAATTCTATTTATTTATTTATTTATTTCCTTTATGTTGCCCTTGTTTTTATTGTTGTTGTAGTTATTTTTGTTATTGAGGTTGTCATTGTTGGATAGGACAGAGAGAAATGGAGAGAGGAGGGGAAGACAGGGAGGAAGAGAGAAAGACAGACACCTGCAGACCTGCTTCACCACCTGTGAAGTGACTCCCCTGCAGGTGGGGAGCCGGGGGCTCGAACCGGGATCCTCACTCCGGTCCTTGTGCTTTGTGCCGTGTACGCTTAACTAGCTGAGCTACTGCCGGACTCCCCTTCATTAATTTTTCTGGGCATCAAGCCTGCATGGTCCTGCTGTTCTCTTTTTTTCCTCTTTAATCTCATATAAAGAGAAGCAGAGATGGAGAGAAAATTAAAGAGAGAAGGAGAGACTCCGCAGCACACCTCGGAATCTTTCCCTGTGTATAATATTCCTGTGTCACCAGAACTCAAACCTGGGTCCTGCAGTGTGGCAGAGTGAGAGTTCTTCCTCGTGAGCTATCTCCTTCCCCCTTCTCCACTCTTTTCTTCATGTCTCACTGTCCTGAAACTTGCTTTACACACACACACACACACACACACACACACACACACACACACACACACACACACACTTTCTCTCTCCCTCTCCCCTTCTCGAAAAACATTCACTCAGGGTGGTGAAGCTCTGATAACATGACAAGACAAGAAAGAAACGTCAACTTTGGGGAAATGTTAAGGAAACTATTCAAAATATTGTTAGACTTTTATTGCATGAATTCCAAGGATTTCAGAGCTCATTTAAAAATGTAGTTCCCTTTTAAAAACCACATTTTTAAAAAATAATAATTCCCAAACAATCTAAGAAGGACAATGGATTTTCAGATGTAACTTGGGTCAAAACAAATGTTACAGCTATACATCACTTACTTGAGAAGAATAGACCTAAATAAAGCCCCCACACACACAGAGACAAATTAACTTTTTGAAGGAATTTTTAACAATTGTACCAAGATATGCTGGTGAAAGAAAAAGAAAGAAAAAAATTTTCACACATTGTCCGAAATCAGCCAGAAAATGATTCAGCAAGTTTGGTGCCAAGAGTTTCAACGCCATTACATAACTTAATGGAATTTAAAAACAGTGATACGGCAAAGCTTTGTTATTCCAAGGCATATTTCAACCCTTTGGGCTATGAAAGGAGATTTCAAAAGTGAAAAAAGACTCCCCAATGATCTAGTCTAGGTGTTAATACTAATCAACTCTTCTCATTAAGGAAGTGGGTAGCTGCTATTTATTTGCATTGTTCATACAACTCCAAGTTCAGGGAGTGTGTAGCATTTTACTACCTTCCCTCAATGAACATTAAAAAAAAAAAAAAAAGGGAAGAGATGACAGAAGCCAGACCTTCCACCTTCTGCATCCCACAGTGACCTTGGGTCCACACTTCCAGAGAGATAAAGAATAGGAAAGCTGTCAGGGGAGGGGAGGGGAGGGGATACAGAGTTTCTGGTGGCAGGAACTGTGTGGAGTTGTACCCCTCTTAGCCTATGGTTTTTTTTCAGTGTTTCCTTTTTATAAATAAATAATAAAAATTAAAAAAAGAAAAAAACATGGGGAGCAGATAGCAGGCAGTGGCTCACCTGGTTAAGTGCACACACCCCAGTGTGCAAGGACCCAGGTTCAAGTCCCTGGTCTATACCTGCAGGAGGAAAAGCTTCACCAGTGGTGAAGCAGGACTGCCAGTGTCCCTCTGTCTCTTTCTCTATTTTCCTCCTCTCCTCTCAATTTCTCTCTGTCTCTATCCAGTGAATAAATAAATAAGATTTAAACAATAAAAAATATTATGTATTAAAAAGTTACAGATTCTCCCAGATTTGAGCAACACCTCACCTGCCCTTTCTCTTCCTCAGATTCTGCACATGCTAAGAGAACAGTTCACCTGGTTGGCCACATACCTGGTTCAAACTTGTATATTCAGCTTTGACCCCAGCTACCCACAAGGGGATACCACAGAACTGGGGGTTCTCTCCCTCTGCATTGCTCTTCATTGTATTTTAAAAGTAAGGTAATCTGGGAGTTCTGCGGTAGCGCAGCAGGCTAAGCGCACATGGTGCAAAGCGCAAGGACCGGCGTAAGGATCCCGGTTCGAGCCTCCCGGCTCCCCACCTGCAGGGGAGTCGCTTCACAAGCGGTGAAGCAAGTCTGCAGGTGTCTGTCTTTCTCTCCTCCTCTCTGTCTTCCCCTCCTCTCTCCATGTCTCTCTGTCCTATCCAGCAACAACGACAAAAATAATAACTACAACAACAACAACAAAAAAAAAAAAACAAGGGCAACAAAAATGGAAAATAAATTTTTTTTAAAAAGTACTAAAAAAAAAAATAAAGGTAATGCAGGGTCAGCCGGTTGCACAGTGGCTTACCGCATATGGCTCAAAGTGCAAAGACCAGGCCCAAAGATTGCAGTTCGAGCACCCGGCTCCCCACCTGCAATGGAGTTGCTTCACAAGAGGTCTTAAAGCAGGTCTGCAGGTGTCTGTCTTTCTCTCCTCCTCTCTTGTCTTCCCTCCTCTCTTGATTTCCCTCTGTCCTACCCAACAACAATGACAGCAGTAACAATAATAACAACAATGATAAACAGCAAGGAAATGAAGGGGTGAGGGGTGGCCTCCCAGGACAGGCACTAAGCCCCAGTGATAACCCCATAGGAAAAAATGGTAAGGTAAACCAATTATTTTATATTTATTTATTTATTTCCCTTTTGCTGCCCTTGTTTTTCATTGTTGTTGTAGTTATTGTTGTTGTTGTTGTTGTTGTTGTTGTTGGATAGGACAGAGAGAAATGGAGAGAGGAGGGGAAGACAGAGAGGGGGAGAGAAAGACAAACACCAGCAGACCTGCTTCACCATCTGTGAAACGACTCCCCTGCAGGTGGGGAGCCGGGGGCTCGAACCGGGATCCTTAGGCCGGTCAGTGCGCTTTGTGCCACATGTGCTTAACCTGCTGCGCAACTGCCTGACTCTCTAGTCTTAGTCTTTTAAAATAATAATCATAGTAGACAAACCACAGTGATGAAGCACTTCTGTTAGTGGACTTTGACTTAGGATGGAATGAGGAAGAGGCTAGTCAAGACTCCCCTTTGTGGGGGTCATAAAAACATGTCAGGCACCACAGTGTTTAGCTAAAATTTTGCTGGACGGTCTGCATGTGATCTTTGCTTCAAAGAATAACTCTGCAGATGGAAAAACACAAGAGAAGGCAGATGAAGTCACCCATCATCCACCCACCCAGAGAAGTCACTTCTCTACGTGAAAATAAAACGTCTTGTCCACACAGCCTGATGGCTTCTCTGTCTATAGAACAATAGATGGTGTGCGTCTTGCCAAGTTAGAGAATTTATTCCCACCCCTACATTTTAATGGGTACACTGCCTGCCAGACTTTACCGCAATTGTTTTAACTATCCATCTCTTGTGCAAACAGATCATTTCCCCTCCTGGGACTATCATAAAAAGAGCGTGATATTTTATTTGTTGCCATACTGTCATTTGGAAGTCTTTCTTTCACTGGAATAATCTCCCAAAAGCAGAATTGCTGAGCCAAGGGTGGAGACTTTTGATGACAGGAGGTCCTGACTTGGAAGAATCCCGGTAAGACAAATGCCAGAGAGATGCTCTGGTCTCTCTCTCTGCTTCTCCCTCTCCCTCTCCCTCTCCCTCTCTCTCTTTCTCTCTCCCTCATTCCCTCTCTTTTTTCTGTCTCTCATTAATCACTACTCTTTCAAATAGGGAAGATCGAAAAATGTATACATTTTATATATTTATTATTTATTTGTGTTTAAAAGAATACTATACTGAAACTGGGCCATGATGCACTTGGTAGAGTGGACATGTGACAATGTGCAAGTACCCAGGTTCAAGCCCCCGGTCCCCACCTGCAGGTAGAAAGCTTTGTGAGTGGTGACGCATGGCTGCAAGTGTCTTTTTTTATATATATTTCTCTCCACCTCCCCATTCCCTCTCAATTTATTTTATTTCTCCCATTATCTATTTATTGCATATATACACCTACAGTTATGCCAAGTATAAGTGTCATAAGGGAGTACACTGATATTTTAGAGGTATGCATAGACATCTCAGGGGAGGATGCATTTGAATAATCTCTCTCCTAATATGTAAATCACTCTATATCAGACTTGTTATCTCCAATTCTTGTGATTACATCAAATTATTTTTTATTGGAGGGATTAATGATTTACAGTTGACAGTAAAAAAATAATACTTTGTACACGTGTAACATGTGTTTCTAAGTTTTCTTTTTTTAGGATTCTATTTACCTATTCATGAGAAATGATAGGAGAGAGAGAAAGAACCAGACATCACTCTGGTACATGTGCTGCCAGGGATTGAACTCAGGACCTCATGCTTGAGAGTCCAAAGCCTTATCCACTGCACCACCTCCCAGACCACCTATTCCTAAGTTTTCCACGTGACACTCTAAACGCTGGCCTAGGTCCTCATCTGCCATCATGTTCCAGGACCTGAACATCCCTCCCAACCCACAGTCCTTTACTGTCTCTACCCAACAAAAAAGGATTTAAAAAATTTAAGGTAATACTGTGTTCTTCCAGGCAAAATGGATAGACTTGGAGATGATTATTGTTAATGAAGTAAGCAAAGAGGTAAAAGACAGCTATCAGATGGTCTCACTCATATGTGAGAGCCAAAGGATGGATACACATGGAATTCTAAAAAGAGGATCAAGTGGAGGAGGAGAGGATGAAGAATACAGAGACAATCTGTCTCTAAAATAAATAAATGAAAGAAAGGAAGGAAGGAGGGAAGGAATGAAGGAAGGAAGGAAGGAAGGAAGGAAGGAAGGAAGAAAGAAAGAAAGAAAGAAAGGAAGGAAGGAAGAAAGGAAGAACCACCAAACCTTATGAGAACTGTGGTGACTATCCATGGGTGGTGGACAGAAAACTGGGGGTGGGTGGAAATATAATCCTATAACCACTAATACAAATTAAATTACAAGACTGGTCATCAGATTCAAATATTTTGTCTCCTGAATGCAGTTTAACTTGTATGTTATCACAGACAATTCACATTAATAAATTGTGAGATAGGTTTCATCTTCTGACTCCTTTTTTTAATTTTTTTATATTTATTTATTCCCTTTTTTGTTGCCCTTGTTGTTTTATTGTTGTAGTTATTATTGATGTCATTGTTGTTGGATAGGACAGAGAGAAATGGAGAGAGGAGGGGAAGACAGAGAGGAGGAGAGAAAGACAGACACCCGCAGACCTGCTTCACCACCTGTGAAGTGACTCCCCTGCAGGTGGGGAACCAGGGGGCTCGAACCGGGATCCTTAAGCTGGTCCTTACACTTTGCGCCACCTGCGCTTAACCAGCTGCGCTACAGCCCGACTCCCTTCTGACTCTTTTCTTTCACCCTCAACCATAATTGACAGAGTTTACTTACATATAACTGGCAAAAGAGTGAAATCTAACATTAAGGAATTTTTTCGTATGAGACATGGAATATCCCCAACTGTTATTTCTTGAGGGTTTTTTTTTTTTTTTGGCATCCATCTTAGAAGTAGAGAAGAAACTAACCTAATGATTAGCTAAATTAGGTGTCTAATGAAAGGAATCAATTCAATAAACAATTAATTTATGATGGAATTCAAAGATAAGAGCATCAGATCTTAGGGATGATTAGGAATGAGGTGAACTGGTACAATGTGTCATTTTGTGAATAGCATAAAACAGATTTAACTAGATAAATTGAAATTTATTCTTTTTAATTTTTTATAATTACTTCCCCTTTTGTTGCCCTTGCTGTTTTATTGTTGTAGTTATTATTGCTGTTGTTACAGATGTCGTAATTGGATAGGACAGAGAGAAATGGAGAGAGGAGGGGAAGACAGAGAGGAGAAGAGATACACACCTGCAGACCTGCTTCAGCATCTTTGAATTGACTCCCCTGCAGGTAGGGAGCTGGGGGCTTGAACCAGTATCCTCAAGCCTGTCCTTGTGCTTGGTGAGTGCACTTAACCCATTGCGTTACTGCCCAACTCCCGATAAATTGAAATTTCTTTTTTATTATTTGTAGATTTTATCCAATGTCAGTCAATATCTTTTCCAAGCCATTTCAAATATCTATGGAGATAATTATCACCCTGTTGGTATGCATGAGACCCCTTCTGTTTCATTTGGTTTAAATCCCCCCTGCTTAACACTATTCTATTTACATAACCACTTCATTCTATTTACATAACCACTGTTAACAAGTTCCACCCTCCCTCCAGGGCATTTGTGGTTCAGTGATAGGATTCTCGCCTAATCTGCCCCCTCTTTGTCACACTCTGATTTTCACCAGTCACTTTTCTCTCCACCCTCTATGTCACATCCTGTTTCCACCTTACTTGGCAAGTATATATAAAGACAGCATTGTGAGTTTTACAGTACTGTACTTTGAGTTTAACTTAGCTCGTCTTAGATTGTGCTGCGTCCTGCATGAATAAAGAGATACTGCCTACAGCTCAACCATGAGTCCCTGGTCGTCTGTTACCCGCCCGTGAAGCCAGCCCGGTGAAAACAACATAACCCATCAAAAACAACATCACCCAGTAAAATATGTTATGTTTTACTCCTAAGCAAAGGTGAGGAATCTGAGTGTCATGTGCAAGGCTCATGATGACGCTTACAACAGAACATGCAAAGTAAAAATAGTTTCCTTCCATGAAAGAAAGAACCACCAAACCTTATGAGAACTGTGGTGACTATCCATGGGTGGTGGACAGAAAACTGGGGGTGGGTGGAAATATAATCCTATAACCACTAATACAAATTAAATTACAAGACTGGTCATCAGATTCAAATATTTTGTCTCCTGAATGTAGTTTAACTTGCATATTATCACAGACAATTCACATTAATAAATTGTGAGATAGGTTTCATCTTCTGACTCCTTATGTCTTCTCTTATGAGACAAAAACAGTCCCTTTACAATAAGTTTCCTGAAAGGGAGAACAAATAGATAATAACTTTTCTTACCTACCATTCAAGAAATATCACAATAGCCACATTCGAAAGAGTGAAGATGGTGTTTCTGTTTTAATTTTTAAGACCTTAATGTCTACTTTTATAGCTGTCTCCTGGGACTCTCGTAAGAAAGTAATGATCACAACATGTGCAGGAATATGAATCCAGCTATTTTTAACTAATAAAGATAATTCGGCAAGATTATGAATAAAAGAAGCTGTCGACATATTTAAAGAAGAAGTCTTTGGAGAGTCGAGCATGTAAGGGAACACTCTCAAAGTTTTAAGACAGAGACGTAGAGCCTCTTCTTCTTCTTCTTCTTCTTCTTCTTCTTCTTCTTCTTCTTCTTCTTCTTCTTCTTCTTCTCCTTCTCCTTCTCCTCCTCCTCCTTCTTTTTCTTCTTTTTTAATAAAATGGAAACATTGACAAAACCACAGGATAAGAGGGGTACAACTCCACAGAATTCCCACCACCAAATCTCTATATCCCATCCCCTCCCCTGATAGCTTTCCTATTCTTTATCCCTCTGGGAGTATGGACCAAGGTCATTGTGGGATGCAGAAGGTGGAAGGTCTGGCTTCTGTAATTGCTTCCCCGCTGAACATGAGCATTGACAGGTGGATCTCCCAGCCTGCCTCTCTCTTTCCCTAGTGGGGCAGGGTTCTGGGGAATTGGAGCTCCAGGACACATTGGTGGGGTTGTCTGCCCAGGGAAGTCTGGTTGGCATCATGCTAGCATCTGGAACCTGGGGACTGAAAAGAGAGTTAACATACAAAGCCAAACAAATTGTTGATTAATCATGAACCTAAAGGCTGGAATAGTGCAGATGAAGAGTTGGGGACACCACACAGACACTGAAAGTTGAGACCCAGAAGTACTGCTCGTTAAGACCTCAGCAGAGAGTCCAAGCAGGGGCTGCTGCTAATTGAGGCTGGAAGCATGGAGGAAAAGGAGCAGACACTGATAAGAGGAGGTAGTCAGCTACAAGGGTAGCAGACAGCAAAGGTGGAGTGAAGCTGGACATAAAGTAATGCTAATGTAACAGCCGTGCCACCAAAAACTGGTACCACCACTAAGAAAAATGGCACAGAGACTGCTTTAAAAAAATGAGTGAAAAGGGAGCTGGGTGGTAGTGCAGCGGGTTAAGTGCATGTGGCACAGAGCACCAGGACCAGTGGCTCCCCACCTGTAGGGGAGTCACTTCACAGGTGATGAAGCAGGTCTGCAGGTGTCTATCTTTCTCTCCCCCTCTCTGTCTTCCCCTCCTCTCTCCCTTTCTCTCTGTCCTATCCAACAACAATGACAGCAACAACAACAACTATAAACAACAAGGGCAATAATTCCACAGTTAGACTTGGCTGTACCAGGACATCCACAACCTCACCGTGATTTATGTCATTTAATACCATTTACAAATAACTCTATCTTAGTGTCGTGAGCAAGGAATTAGAGCAAGGACTCACTCGGAGAGCATTGTCAGGGGTAAACAATATATATGTATATATTTATTTATTTATTACTTATTTTAGATGCCAGAGAAAGGTCACACAATTCACACAACACACAGTCAACTGGATACCTCTCCTTACTTAATAGCTGTTGGCAGGTAAGGCTTAAGATGTGGTCACCACCTGCTGTGTTGCCTGGAAGGAGGTCTGCTAGTGGGACCTGATGAGTGAGAGTCCCTGGAAGCTGGGACCCAGTTACTTAGCCTAGCCTCCTGTGCTTAAGTCTCTAGCAACACCGGCAGCATCCCGGTCAGTAATGGTGAAAGCGCTTCATCCAGCTGGTTTCTGAGCCTTTCCTTATACTTAGTTTGCCTCTGGTTTCAAAGTTACATCTCCATTGGCCAGTCAAATTCGGGTTGAGTCTTATCCTATGTATACATATGTCTTTGCCTTTATCACACTATGCAGGCACACTATGGTTACAGTTACTCGGGTGACATGTTCACTACACTTAGGTACTGACAGGACTGGTTGCTGCTGGTCTACCTGCTCTAAGATTATAGGTGATTTAATTTTTTTAAAAGAAAGTTATTATTGGAAATGCTTTAACAATCCAAGCCCAGTGTCTGAATTCAAACAGTTTATAGACTTGGGACTTTAAGTGCTTAGCCTAAAGGAACTGAAATCTCTTCATTTAAAGGACTCAAGACAATCTATTTACCCCTGTTATACTGAACTGTGATTTATGAGACTATAAATGAATAGGAGTATACATTAACACCATTCCGGCCACCAGAGATCTGTGCCCCTACTCCTATAACCACCCCCACTACAATGGAGCTGAAAATCTACCCTTCTCCCTGCCCAGAGTCTCTCCAGTCTCATCCATGTACAAGACAATATTTCTTTATTATTTTTTCTTTTTATCAGAGTGCTGCTCAACTCTGGTTTGTGGTGGTATAGGAGATCTAACCTGGGACTTTGAAGGCTCAGGCATGAGGGTCTCTTGGTATAACCACTATACTATCTCTACCCTTGCTCCAAGACAATATTTCATCTTTTCTTATAGATGAGTTGCATTTCAAAGTGTAAATATGCCACAACTTCCTTATCACTCATCTGCCTCTTAGTCAATGGGGTGGCTTCCCTCTCTAGGCTATAGGAAATAGCCAAAGTCCTTTTTTTCACCACTCTCATCACCAAAGGGAGTCTGTGTTCCTATCCTCAACTCCACAGATAACCATGATAGTTCTTTTTTTTCCTTTTTTTTTTAATTTAAGAAAGGATTAATTAACAAAACCATAGGGTAGGAGGGGTACAACTCCACACAATACCCACCACCCAATCTGCATAACCCACCTCCTCCCCTGATAGCTTTCCCATTCTCTATCCCTCTGGGAGCATGGACCCAGGGTCATTGTGGGTTGCAGAAGGTAGAAGGTCTGGCTTTTATAATTGCTTCCCTGCTGAACATGGGCATTGACTGGTCAGTCCATACTCCCAGTCTGCCTCTCTCTTTCCCTAGTAGGGTGTGTCTCTGGGGAACCAGAGCTCCAGGACACATTGGTGGGGTCTTCAATCCAGGGAAGCCTGGCCAGCATCCTGATGGCATCTGGAACCTGGTGACTGAAAAGAGAGTTAACATATGAAGCCAAACAAACTGTTGAGCAATCATGGACCCGAAGGTTGGAATAGTGGAGAGGAAGTGTTAGGGAAGGTACTCACTGCAAACTCTAGTGTACTTCTGCTTTCAGGTATATATTTTGCAGTAGTTTATGGATACGGGTGAACATAAGCTCTCTCTCACAGCAAATGGTGTATATCTAGGTTATGGGACTTTGTTAGAAAGTGAACCACCTGAGATGAAATTAGAGTATACCAGTGGTGAGGGGTAGACATGCAGCTTCCTGGGACAGTGGGGGGTGGGAGTGGGTGGGAGGGATGGGTCATAGTCTTTTGGTGGTGGGAATGGTGTTTATGTACACTCCTAGAAAAATGTAGACATATAAATCAGTAGTTGATTAATATGAAAGGGGGAAAATCAATTGTATGTCTCAAAGTTTTTCAAAACACAAACTGAATCTTTTTAATATATAGGCTGTGTATTTGATATGCGGGCTCTCTCAAAAGCCTAGACCAAGTGGATTAGAAGCATCCAATAGCACAGCTATATACAAGATACTGGATACTGTACAGCAAACCCTAACAAAAGGACTTTTCAAAGTTAACCCAATTACCAAATAATGTGATGATAACATTAACTATCGATTGTCTTTTTGAACCCTAAGACAGCAGGAACCTCATATCTCCACTATAGAGCCTCTACTTCCCCCAGTCCTGGAACCCTTGGACAGGGCCCACTTTCCTGTATGCCTCTCCCAGTCCATACCAAATAATATTGCATCCGCCGATCACAACCTAACCAACGCAACGATTGCCACCTCAACATGCTTCACTTCAGACTGTGTCCAGAGACTCCACGTGTGGAATGACAACCCTTCAGCTTCATTACTCGCGTGAGATAGTTCTTCTATAGTCTTAGATGTAGCTTGACATCTTTTTGAGTTTACAAATGTAAAAAAAAAAAAAAAACCTTTTTTTTTCCCTTATGGTCTTACTTTTTCTTCCTTTTAAAGTCACACTTACACCTAATACTACTTCTGAATTTCCTTTATTTTCCCTCTTCTCTCTCTGGGTCTTGATGGAGTTGAGGTTCAGAGCCCTCAAGTCATCTTCTCCTGACATTTCTCCCCCTCTGTGAGTATGGACCCCAAATTTTTATGGGGAGCAGAGGTGGGAGTTCTGGCTCCTGTAATTGCTTCTCCGCTAGACATGAGTGTTAGCAGGTGGATCCATCCCCACCCCCAGTCTGTTTCTATCTTCACTCCAGACTCCAAATCACCTCTCCATCAGTTTGCAGGCAGCTTTCTAAGTGACGGAAAGAGCCTGAAGACTGCAAACCCCACTTGGGCATTCAGCCTTAATAGTTCCCCAGAGAGCAATCAGCCCAGTTGCTTAATGGAATGGGAATGAGTCAATCTAATCAAGAATTTTTTTAACGATTTAAAGGGTTTGACATGCTATTCCTTTAGCTAGATTTTTGACAAAGTATCCAAAAACATTCTAAGTCAAACTTTTGGCTTTGTCATGAAAATCAGAGTATTACAATGTCTCCCCCATTCTCAAGGTTTATAAAAATATGTCAGAAAGACAAGACAGAGGAGCAAAATAATAGCAATACCTTATATGAAGAGCTGCAGTTGGGTGTCATGTCATAGCATACCCGGTTAAGTGCACATATTACCAGTCTAAGGACCCCGGTTCAAGTCACTACCCTAGGCCCATTCCCACTCCCTGCTCCAGGTGGGATGTGAAGAAGCAGGTCTGTAGGTGTCTAGCTTTCTCTCCATTCCTCTATTTCCCCATCTTCTCTCAATTTCTGTCCTAATTAAAAAAATAAATAAATTAGAAAAGAAAAAAAAGGGGAAAGGCCATCAGGAGTGGTGGATTTGTAGTGCTGGCACCAAACTCCAGCCATAACCCTAGTGGAAATTAAAAAAAAATTAATTAAGGGAGTCAGGCGGTAGCACAGCAGGTTAAGCACACGTGACGCAAAGCACAAGGACCGTTGTAAGAATCCCGGTTCGAGCCCCCGGCTCCCTACCTGCTGGGGAGTCGCTTCACAGGCGGTGAAGCAGGTCTGCAGGTGTCTATATCATTCTCTCCCCCTCTCTGTCTTCCCCTCCTCTCTCCATTTCTCTCTGTCCTATCCAACAACGATGACATCAATAACAACAACAACAACAACAATAACTACTATAATAAAAAAACAAGGGCAACAAAAGGGAAATAATAAATATTTTCAAAAAATTAATTAAATAAACTTTTTAAAAAGGAACTGCAGTGAATGCATCTCTGCTCTGGACAATTCCATATTTGAGTCATTGTCCTGAGAATTCTCACATACCTCATTACTGGATCTTGGTATATTTTCTGGGAATAAATACAGCACATAAGTAATGCGAGATGAACTTATAAAAGAAAAAAATAAATCATGACAGCCATTTATGTTTCCTGTAAAGTCAAATCATTTTCTGTCGAAGTGTTCCCATATCTGCCTTTACCATGAGATGATTTTCCAGTCATTTAAACCCATGGAGATCCTAGGTTTCTGCTGAACCTTTCTGAGTCTTTCTAACATCCTGCTAGCTGGTTGCAGACTCAGTGGAGTCTAAGGTCCCATTTCTTTTCTTTCTTTCCAAAGGTCGAATTTCAAAGGAATTGGAGTTCTTCATTTTATCAGATACAGCCGTCTTCAACTGTAAGATTCAGCTCTTGTATTGAATCTTTAAGGAAAGAAAATTTAAATAGTGTAGAGAGTCTACTCATGAAGACAGTGAGAATTGTGTAACTCTTGTCCTTCGAAGAATTTAATAAAATGAAAATTTAAAAAAAGGGGGGGGGATGAGATTGTGTCCTTTGGGATAAAGTGAATGGAATTGGAGCAGATGAAGTTCAGTGAAGGCAGTCAGGAAGTGAAGGACAACTCCAGGATGGTTTCATTCATATGTGCACTAGTGTGGAACAGAGAGAATTGAGTATATGAATGTGGAAAAAGATTAAACCATTTCTTCCAAGTAGTGAAATAATAAATAAAGAAATATTTTCTGTAATTGCTTCCCCGCTGAATATGAGCGTTGACTGGTCAATCCATACTCCCAGTCTGCCTCTCTCTTTCCCTAGTAGGGTGGGTCTCTTGGGAAAAACGCCCATGTTCAGTGGGGAAGCAATTACAGAAGCCAGACCTTCCACCTTCTGCAACCCACAATGACCCTGGGTCCATGCTCCCAGAAGGATAGAGAAAGGGAAAGCTATCAGAGAAGGGGATGGGATATGGAGACCGGGTGGTGGGAATTGTGTGGAACTGTACCCCTCTTATCCTATGGTTTTGTTAATGTCTCCTTTCTTAAACAAGAAAAAAAAAGTTATGTTATTGCCTTCTTACAAATTGTAACATATTTGATTCTTGTCAGTGTTTGTTGTAATTGCTTCCACACTAAATACTAAATCAAATATAAGTGAACTTAAAAAAAAAGAAATATTTTTAAAATTTTGAGAACCTTATTTTTAGAGTATCACCAAGTGAAAAAATGTCAAGTCATGAAAACAAGGTAGGAGGTAACGCATTTCCCCTGCCACGTCTGCGTGTTTTCATTCTCTCTGAGCAACTGAAAACATGCTGTGACGAGAAATTATCCATCGGACGCAGTTCACAAAATCAGACTCAATATACCGCCTGAACAGTGACTGTGCAATAAGATGTCACCGAGATGCCCCAAACTCAATTCTCCCCTGTGGAATTCAGAGACTTCATACTACTGATAAATTTAATCCAAGTACTGCAGAGCTGTGCTACTTCTCATCCGGGAGCAAAGAGAGAATTGTCTGCTAGTCACTGAAATGACAAGCGTGGACGGCCAGTGAGCCGGCTCACACACTCGGAAGCTGCTACCCTCTTTCTGAGCTATTTATCACAATCCAGGTTTCTCTATTTTCCTATACTTTATTAGTTTCAAATAACTTTGTCCTTATTTATTTTCTATCACTTCTTCAATATTTAGAGCAAACACAATTTCCTTGGCAACACTCGTGATTTTGAAATTTGTACGCTAGGTGAGTCAACAAGAATAGAAGAAATTCACTGATGGCTGGCCTTTATCCAAATCCCTCTACTCTGTTCCATTTAAGTATGGCAGAATGTTAACAGATAATTAATTCACAAAAAGAAAATCACAGAACATATGGTTTCAACTGATTTGCTTCCAAAATACTGCCTTAAGATTTGTATTAAAAATTTAAGGGATGCACATACAAGGGATGTGAATTTTTTTCCTTTACAATTACATAAAAGGAAAAATATCTGTTGAGATATTTATTCCTACATTTGGTGACCAAAATCTAAATTCAGATTATTTTCAGTCACAAATATATACAGATAGGGTCAAATATAATTGTTGCATACACACACACACACACACACACACTTTTAACTTGGTGTTTAAAATATTAGGATTGGGAGTTGGGCTGTAGCACAGCAGGTTAAGCACACGTGGTACAAAGCACAAGGACCAGCATAAGGATCCCGGTTCGAGCCCTGGCTCCCCACCTGCAGGGGAGTCGCTTCACAGGCGGTGAAGCAGGTCTGCAGGTGTCTATCTTTCTTTCCCCCCTCTGTCTCCCTTCCTCTCTCCATTTCTCTCTGTCCTGTTCAACAGTGACAACAACAATAATAACTACAACAATAAAACAACAAGGGCAACAAAAGGGAATGAATAAATAAATAAACATTAAAAAATTAGGAAATAAAAATACAGTGGTTTTTCAAATAAACATGGAATCACCTTATGGCCCAGAAACACCACTCCTGGGAATTTATCCAGTGGACACTCCAACACCCAGTTCAAGGGACACATGCCCCTGTGTCACAACTGCATTATTCACAACAGCTAAAATGTGGAAGCAATCTAAATGCTCATCCACAGGTGACTGGATAAATAAGTTATGGGATATAGATTCCATGGAATAATACTCTGCAATTAAAAAGATGACATTATGTCCTTTGGGGCAAAATAGATGGAATTAGAGTTGGTGATGCTTAGTGAAATAATTAGAGATGAAAAACAACTACAAGATGGTTTCAGTCATATGTGGAATCTAGAGAGCTTACATGAACTTGCAAAAGAAAAAAAAAGTCCAAATGAAACGGAAGAAAGCAAACTGTCTGTGAGCCGTGTGAGAACTCTGGTGGTGATCTCTGGGAGGTGGGAAGATGAGGACACAGAACATTGATGGTGGGTGTGGTGTGGAGCTAGACATTGTCATCTTACAGTCATGCAATGGAATATTAATAACAAAAATCTATTTAAACTTAATATATATGGGGGCTGGGCGGTAACACAGTGAGTCAGCACACACAGTGTGAAGCGCAAGGACCGGCATAAGGATCCCGGTTTGAGCCCCCGGCTCCCCACCTGCAGGGGAGTCGCTTCACAGGTGGTAAAGCAGGTCTGCAGGTGTCTGTCTTTCTCTCCTCCTCTCTGTCTTTCCCTCCTCTCTCCATTTCTCTCTGTCCTATTCAGCAAGAAAAACAGCAGTGGCAACAAAAGTGGGGGGAAAAAATGACCTCTGGGAGCAGTGGATTTGTAGTACAGTCACAGAGCCCAGCAATAACCTTGGAGGCAAAAAAATATATATATATGTATAATATAGTTGTTTCTGCATCTCAAATGAGTCTCCTATAATCTTGACATATGTCGTGGCATAACCCTCTGTGCTATGCAGATTAAAGTGCGATTATATTAGTGCATAGACATTATGGAATAGAATAAAGAATTTTAATCTGTTTTTCAAGTGATCAGATATTAACAAATGAAGGAGTTGGTTAATTTAGTTTTAAAATAAAGCATGTCTTTAATTCAGGGAATACTTTGCACACTCAGACATTAATTCTCATCTGCTTTCAGAAATATTTTAATTTAATTTTAATAAATCTTTTAAAAATATTTTATTAATTAATGGGAAAGAGGGAAGAAGAGGAAAAAACCAGACATCACTCTTGTACATGTGCTACCAGGGGCTGAGCTCAGAACCTGATGCTTGAGAGTCCAGTGCTTATCCACTGTACCAATTCCCAGACCACCTTTCAGAATTTTTTTCAAGGTAGCAGCAACAAAAGCTGGAGATGTTATAGGATCAGAATAACCCTCCTGCACTGCTGGTAGGAATGTCAATTGGTCCAACCTCTATGGAGAACAGTCTGGAGAACTCTCAGAAGGCTAGAAATAGACCTACCCTATGATCCTGCAATTCCTCTCCTGGGGATAGATCCTAAGGAAGCCAACACACCCATCCAAAAAGATCTCTGTACACATATGTTCTTAGCAGCACAATTTGTAATAGCCAAAACCTGGAAGCAACCCAGGTGTCCAACAACAGATGAGTGGCTGAGCAAGCTAAGGTCTATATACACAATGGAATACTACTCAGCTATTTAAAAAAAATGGAGATTTCACCATTTTCAGCCCATCTTGGATGGAGCAGGAAGAAATCATGTTAAGTGAGGCAAGTCAGAAATAGAAGGATGAATATGGGATGATCTCACTCACAGGCAGAAGCTGAAAAGCAAGATCAGAAAACCAAACACTAAACAGAACTTGGACTGGAGTTGGTGTATTGCACCAAAGTAAAAGACTCTGGGGTGGTGGTGGAGGGGAGGGCTCAGGTCCTGGATCATTTTGGAGGAGGACCTAACAGGGAGTTGTATTGTTATGTGGAAAACTGGGAAATGTTATGCATGTACAAACTATTTTATATAATATATATATATATATATGTATATATATGCATGTATCTCCAGGGTCATTGCTGGGCTCAGTGCCTGCACCATGAATCCACTGCTCCTGGAGGCCATTTTCCCCCTTTTTGTTGCCCTTGTTGTTTTATTGTTGTAGTTATTATTGCTGCTGCTATTGATGTCATTGTTGTTGGACAGGACAGAGAGAAATGGAGAGAGGAAGGGAAGACAGAGGAGGAGAGAAAGACAGACACCTTGCAGACCCACTTCACTGTGACTCCCCTGCAGGTGGGGAGCCAGGGGCTTGAACCGGGATCCTTCCGCCGGTCCTTGCACTTTGGGCCACGTGCGTTTAAACCGCTGCACTACCACCCGACCCCCCAAAACTATTACATTTACTGTCGAGTGTAAAACATTAATCCCCCAATAAAAAATATTTAAAAAGAAATGTTTTCAGAGCATTTAGGAGCTTCACGGGTTTGGGCTCATGCCATCTGGTCACGTGCCCATTTGTCGAAGAAAGACTCTGCAGAATGCCTCTGCACGAATCACCCACACTGACTACTGTTTTAGTGAGGTGTCGGAGACAAGCTCAAAATCCCACATGTAATGTAAGCAGAACCAGTACTTTCTGCTGTGTTTCTTCCCGCGGTTTTTACTATCTTTAAAAAGAAAAAAGATTCCTTTTCCATCTGATCTCAGGTGAGGTCCAGTGAAATACCAGCTGCTGACAGGTTAGTTCCTCTTGCTATGGGCAGTGATGTGGGCTCAGAAGATAACCCCTCAGAAGATAACCCATCTGTGCGAGAGGGCTCCCCCATCCCCCGCACAGGCATCTTCTGGTGCAAGGCACGAGGACGAAGGGGCATGAGCGTACACTTCACCCACCGCTGGCTCTGCCCCAGGGGGCACCTCTATCAGCTCCAAGCAGGCACGTTGGACCCTTTGCAGCATCGCCTCTGGCTGACTGTGGAACAATTCTGTGTGGACAACAGAAGATAGCCAATAGCACACGTATGCATTCACCCAAGCCTGGAGCCATGAATCTAGCTTGAAAATGAAAGACACATCGGAAATGCCTATTTCCCATGGGCTAATTCCCACCGTTTTAAAAAGTCTTAGTTATTTTTTTTTTCTTCTTATGATTGAGTCTCCTGTCTGTCTGTCTGCCTATCAGTCTGTCTTTGCCAGGGGCCAAGGTCAGGATTCTGCTCTACCTGAAATGACTGCTAGTTGTTCTGTTGACCATCTGCTGCTCATTTTTACAGAAGAGAAGAGACAGGACAGCAGAGAGGCTGTGGACACTCAGTGACTTGCCTTTGGGCACTTGGTCAGCACACATGAACCTCAGGAGGTCCGTACACACCAGTACAGAGTGTGGCACCTGCTTTAGACGCTGAAACCCTGTGGGAACCAGCTTTGGGCAAGGTGGAAGGAAGTCTGTGCCATGTTAATGCATTTAAGATGAACCACTAGGGTTAGGAAAAAAGCTCACCTGGGAAAGCATAGGCCTTGGTGTGCATGAAACCTGGATTTGAACCCTGGCATGACATGGGAGCAGTTAGAATGGCACCAGAAGGGGCCAGGCAGTGCCACGTCTGGTTAAGCACACACATTACCACGCATGAGGACCTAGGTTCAAGCCCCTGGTACCCCACATACAGGGGGGACACTTCACGAGTGGTGAAGCAGGTCTGTAGGTGTCGATCTTTCTCTCTCCCTCTCTGCACCCATCCTCAAATATCTGTCTTGTCAAATAAAATAGAAAGTGGGAATCGAGGGAAGGCTGCTGGGAGTAGTGAATTTGTAGTGCAGTCCATGAGCTTCTGCAATAACCCTGTTAGCAGGAGAGAGAGAAAGAGATAGAGAGAGGGAGAGAAGCCTCATTTGACACATCTGTGGCTGTCCAGCTGCTGAGATGTTCTGGTTAGTGCTTCTCTGTCGCTATCAAGAAGCTCCATTGCTCCCCAGACTCATCTCTGTTCCCAGAATTGCCCAGTGGCTGCTGGGGACACTGGACTATGGGACTATGTGGAAGTTTGGTAGAGCTTAGTGAAGCTCCCCCCATCTTCACGGATGGAGGTCTGAAAAGACACCTCTCTTGTTAGCCTCTCTCCATAGAGATGAGCCAAGAGACAAAAGTCTATCAGACTCAGCTCCTCTGTAAGACTCCCGAAATCCATCTACCTCTTCTCTCCCCTGCTGTCAGCCAAATGGCTGCACTCACTCAAAGCTCACACATTCCACTTCACCTTTTGATCACAAAGGAAGAACATATCCTGTCACACACTCCTAACACAGGACAAGTGAAAAGCTCCCCCAAGACCTTATTTCCTGGAGCCCTTTTGATGTCTTTAAAGCCTTGTTCTTCCTTCTCTATCTCACCTTACTGGTTCAACCCTATTCTTCTCTCAAACGCCTTTGGATAATTAAATGCCTGCATCAGGAGATTAATTGTATTGATCTTTGCGTATCAACTCTTGTCATACCAGCCCCTGCCATAGGGGGCATGCTGACCTTTGAGAAACCTGTAAATTCTGACGTATGTGAAAACGGTTCTTTGTCTAGCCTTCTATATCAACCTAAACCTACCCCCAATAAATGAGTGTGTTCATACCAGAATCCTCCCCGAGCTTCTTTCTTTTCACATAGTCTTTTGAACTAGTGATGAGAACTCGGTAAAGTTTACCTTTCTAGCTGAGAGTCAACCCACATGAGCTCCAGCACTGGACAATGTACTTTGATACCCACCAATCATTTAAACCACCACCCCCAACACCTGTGTTTGATTTTATCACGTCCAGAAGACCAGAAGGAGGCTTGCAACATGGGCATTCAACCAGGTGTGTCAAATTTTTTTTTATCTTTAATTATTTATTGGATAAAGACAGCCATATATTGAGAAGAAGAGTGAGATAGAGAGGGAGAGAGACAGAGACACTCGCAATGCTGCTTCCTGATCACAAAGCTTTCCCCCTGCAGGTGGGGACCGGGCTCTTGAACCTGGAGCATTGTAGCATAGGCATTCACCCAGATGTGCCACCATCCAGCCCCTCAGAGGGACCTTTACACCAGTTCAGGGAACTCAGAACAGATTCCACCCACCCCATCATGAATATACAGGAACACCTGGAGGGTGAATTTCCTTTTGCATCTTCATGGTCCATCTTCTCTGCATTCTTGGAGAGTGACTGTGCAGCCCGCTGTGTAAGTTCAAGCATGAAAGCACATAGTCGCCAGTCCAGACTCACTTCTTCTCCTTCTTTATCAGCTGAGTTAATAAACTGCTGTACAAGGAAAGGATTCCTTTTGCAGTATTTAATTAGAATTCACAGCAATTGCTTATAATGAGACCTCTGAGTATTGGAAACTTAAGACTTCAGGAGGCTTCTAAAAATCTCTTCACCTATTTGAGATGACATGAAATTCTAGAGGGAATTCATTTAGCTGCAAAAACAAACACACATGTGACTGCAGATAAATTTTTGGAATCAATGTCATGGGGAGATTAAAATGTGTTATTCCGTGGGGATTTGCTAACCTACAAATGTGTATCCTATATGGTTGCTTTTCAGAACTCTTTATTTTTTTTTATTATCCTTACTTATTTATAAGATAGATAGAGATACTCAGAAATCAGGAGGGAAGGGGGTGATAAAGAGGGAGAGAGACAAAGAGACATCTGCAACACTGCTTCACCACTTGCAAAGCTTTCTCTCTGCAGGTGGGGACCAGGAGCTCAAACCTAGTCTTTGCATATTGTAACATGTGTGCTCAACCAGACGCGCCACCACCCAGCCCCTTTTCAGTAAGCCCAAATCTCACCTGCTATGTTCTTACTTGTAGGTTCCTATTTATTAAACTATTTGTTCTGCTTTATATCGTAATACTTTTCAGCAGATACCACCATGACGCCAACCTGACCTCCCTGGGCAGACGATCTCACCCATGTGTCCTGGAGCTTCCCCTCCCCAGAGCCCTGCCCCACTAGGGACAGACAGACACAGGCTGGGGGTGTGGATCCACCTGCCAACACCCATGTCCAATGGAGGAGCAGTTACAGAAGCCATACCTCCCACCTTCTGCTCCCCATAAAGATCTTTGGTCCAGACTCCCAGAGGGATAAAGAATAGGGAAGCTTCCAATAGAGGGGAGGGGACCCAGAACTCTGGTGGTAGGAACTGTGTGAAACTGTACCCCTCTTATCCCACAATCTTGTTATCTTATTAATCATTATTAAATCACTAATAAAAATAAATAATACAAAATGTCTTTATTAGTGATCTATTAGTGTTTGACTCTTTAAGATTATGGAATTACAGCAGCATAGTTCCACACCTACCACCAAATGTGTGTGTGCCTATCCACACACACCCATAGTCCTCACTGTCTTAGAAATGGGTCAGCTACTTCTTCTTTATTTTCTTGTTTTATTTCTGTGCTTTTCAAGTGTTTCAGTTCTCTACGTTTCACATATGAGCAAAAGCATCTGGTATGAGAGAGAGAGAGAGAGAGAGAGAGAGAGAGAGAGAGAGAGAGGGAGATCCTGACTTATATGAGTCCATTAAGTATAATGGTAAAATACAAGTCAGTCAGCAAAACCCTTCTGTTGCAAGTTGATATTGAGAGGTGAAGAGAAAGGGGAAGGTAAAAGACTTATTGAAACTGGGAAATTTTACCAAAAGTAATGCATTTCTTTTTTCCTAAGAAAAGAGTGTTACCTTCATAGTTAGCTTTTAAAATTTGTATTAGTGATTTAATAATGATTAACAAGATTGTAGGATAATAGGGGTACAATTCCACACAGTTCCCACCACCAGAGTTCCGGAACACCCTCCCTCCATTGCAAGCTTCCCCTATTTTTTATCCCTCTGGGAATATGGACCAAAGATCTTTATGGGGAGCAGAAGGTAGGAGTTGTGGCTTCTGTAACTGCTTCTCCACTGGACACATGTGTTGGCAGCTGGATACACAACCCTAGTCTGTTTCTATCTTTCCCTATTGGGGCAGGGCTCTGGGAGGTGAGGTTCCAGTACGCACTGGGGAGGTCGTCTGCCTGGGGAGGTCAGGATGAAATTATAGTCGCCTCTGAAACTTGGTGAATGAAAGACAGTGTGATATAAAGCAAGTTGTTCAATAAACAGGAGCCCAAAGATGGGAATAGAACAGATGAAACTAGCAGTCTTCATGCGGGAAGACTTCCTAGAGGCCCATAACTTCAGTAATCTTTGCCTGAGCCTTATAGCTAACATGCTGGTAGATTCAATGTATTGAAGAAGATGGTATCAGTATTGAAAATGGGACTAAAACACTGGATTAGGGCACAAAAGAGTAGCTCCCAAATATGAGGGAAGTATATACATACCATTAATTGTTTACCCCATCAATCTAACCAATGGCACAAAGAAATTTCTTGTTCTCTAAGAGTGTTCCTGCCATAAGTAGTTAGCTTTTATTATGCTTAAAAGGTCTCGTGATGTTTATACAAAAAGATATTCATGCCTGAGGCTCCAAGATTCCAGCTTCCTCCCCGAGTGCCACCACAAGCCAGAGCTGAGCAGGGCTCTGATAAAATAAAGGGCTAGAGAGACAGCATAATGACAGTGCAAAAGGCTTTAGTGCAAAAGTCCCAGGTTCAAATCCCAGCATCACACAATAAGCCAGAGCTGAGATAAACTCTAGCTTGATCTCTCTCTCTCCCTCTCTCTCCCTCCCTCTCTCTCTCTCTCTCTCTCTCTCTCTCTCTCTCTATCATTGTAATAAAATATTCAAAAAACCTTAGTGTTAGGAGTGCATCAATAGTAGGTGTGACATGACTATCACATTGTATGCATGTGACTCTGGGTTCCAACTTGAATTCCAAGTCAAGTCTACAAGAAGAACACCATAGATGGTGCTTTTTCTTTTCTCGCTTTCTCCTTCTCTGTGTCTCTAATTCTAAAATTGAAACCAGCACATTGAAGTGTCTATGTGAAATGAACCAAGAGACAAACAGTTGGTTACTACCTGAAATCTACTAATTTTATATGGAGCCCTGCGATTGATTATCTCCTAACCACTATCCCATTGTTGGGTACACTGCCTAGTAGCACTGCTATTATAGTTATCATCATTGCTCCCTTTTATTAGACAGCAAATCAATGTTACCACAGCAAACTGAAAATCCTAAAACCCCTGAAAGTGTGTTTAATTATTTTCATTCTACTGCATTCATTCCCCAAGGGAGATGGAACATATCCTTCAAATAACAGTTGTAAACAACAGAAAGGGAAGGGAAGCTAAGGGAATGCATATGGTCCCAGTGTCCTTTCACAGCTTTGCTTATGAGACCATGTAAAACAAATGCCCCTCCCCCCAACCAATATCACACGCTGCTTATAGAGGAAACAAAAACTTAAGCTTTATTAAAAGGTTCCATGGGCCAATGGTGAGAAAATCTTTTTAATCATTCTCTCCTCACTGTCTTTTGCTTCTTTCATAGTCTGTCTCCTCTGTGTCCCTACAAAGTCATATTCTAGAAGCTCATCCTATGTAAAAGCTAGTGGTTTTCTTGTTTTATGTTTTTTGTTTTGTTTTGTTTTTCTTTTCAGGGAAGGATATGCAGACAGAATTAAACTAGAGCTCCCTTCTTAACACTAAGAGATGCAAACTAACATTCCTTGCTTAACTGTAATAGATAACAACACATGCAAACATATTTTGGAGCTACCCTCTGCCCTGATCCAGATTTCTAGACCTATTCTCAACTCTGACACCATCTTCACAGACAAGACTTTTATCCCATTTATATGTTAGCTAGTGATCCAAGGCAAAAATTACTAGTCATGGGCCTCTTGGAATGTACTTGAAATAGACTTTCTAGCTTCTTCCCACACGAAAACCTTTAGTTTCATCTACTTTATGCCTACCTTTAGGTTCCCGATTATTAAACAATCTTTCCTATTTTATAGCTTACTGCTTTTCAGAAACCAAGTTGCAGATGGTACCATGACACCATCCTGACCTCCCTGGGCAGACACCCTCACCCATGTGTCCTGGAACCCCACCTCCCCAGAGTCCTGCCCCACTAGAGAAAGAGAAAGACAGGCTAGGAGTATGGATCCACCTGCCAACACCCATGTCCAGCAGAGAAACAATTACAGATGCCAGAACTTCCACCTTCTGCTCCCCATAAAGGTTTTTTCTCCATACTCCCAGAGAGATAATAAAATAGGGACACTTCCAGTGGATGAGATATGGAACTCTGGTGGTGGAGATGTGTAGAATTGTACCCCTGTAATTTTACAATCTTATTAATCATTATTAAATCACTACAAAAGCTGGGTAAGGGCAAAAGAGTGACACACTTTAATGATGGCTTTTTGGTCACTACCAGGTCACCCATCACCTGGGGCCCTAATCAGGGAGTCCTGGGTTTCCCACACAGATATGATGGGCCTAGACCTCTAACAGATCCCTCTCTCCACTGTCACTGCTCATCTCCATCTGGAACGACATAATGGACCCCTTTGTGGGCCCCTATAGGACCTTGCTCTCAGTGTGGATCAACAATGGTAGGGAATGTTCCATTCTCCAAAGAGAGGTAGGGCATACTTTTCCACTGGAGGAAGATGGGTGATGAAATTAGTGCAGCCTGTAATGTTCCCAAAAGTGACCACAGAATGTGAGCTCAGACCTACAGGGGTGCAGAGGTTACACAGGCTCCTGCACATGGGCCCCAGACAAAACCACTGGGGTTTACAATTAACAACATATTTGGCAGCTACTCTTGTCCCTGGTCCAAGGTCTTGTAATCCTTTTTCCAACTATGACACCATCTCCCAGACAATACCTTTGGCCCACCTGCATATTAGCTGTCAGGCTCAGGCAAAAACTAGGAAAGCCTTGGACCCCTTGGAATATACCTAAAATAGATGTCCTAGCTTCTACCAAAATGAATACCACAAATTTCATCTGCAATATTCTTGCCTTTAGGTTCCTAATAGTTATTTAACAATTTGTTCTGCTCTGTATCTTAATTTTTTTTCAGCCACCAAGTTGCAGATGCCACCATGATGTCAACCGGACTTCCCTGGGCAGACAACCTCACCAATGTGTCCTGGAGCCCCACCTCCCCAGGCCCCTGCCCCACTAGGGAAAGAGAGAGACACGTTGGGAGTATGGGTCAACCTGTCAATGCCCATGTTCAGCAGAGAAGCAGTTACAGAAACCAGACCTTCCACCTTCTGCAGCCCACAATAATTATGGGTCCATGCTTCCAGAAGGATAAAGAATAGGAAATCTTTCAAGGGAGGGGATGGGATATGGAGTTCTGGTGGTGGTAATTGTGTAGAATTCTACCCCTCTTACCCTATGGTCTTGTCAGTATTTTCATTTTATAAATATTTTTTTTAATAAATGAATCCCTTTTAGCCCTGTTACACTTGCAATCCTGCTGAGCAGACAAAGAGACATGCATGCCCTGTTCTCCAGTATGAGGTCTCGATGTCAGGGACAGAGGACCTGAAAGGGACCCAGAGAGCTTCAGTAATGTCCCCAGAGGAGTCCTGAGGCAGCCTCAAAGGCATAAGGCAGTCATTTGTCTCAAAATGGCTGCTGAGAGAAAGAGAAATTGCCAAGGCTTGTGATGACCAAAGTGAATGCTGATACAAGAGAATCTAGACAGATATCAAGTCCTCAAATTAGGCTTACACCTGCCCCATTAGTTCTTAATAAGATGTGACAGAACTGCACATTATCCATATCCACTAATGAAGTTGAGTTTGAGAGACAAAGATGGGAAAAACACCAAGCAGAACTTGGACTGGGTTGGGTGTATTGCACCGAAGTCAAGGACTCTGTGGGGCAGGGAAAAGTCAGGTCCTGGAACATGATGGAAGAGATGGACTTAGTGGAGCAGGTAGAGTGTTGTGTGGAAAACTGAGAGATGTTACACATGTGCCAACTGCTGTGTTTTAATGGTCACTGTAAACCCTTAATTTTCCCAATAAAGAAAAAAAAAATACAGACCGTTAAAAAAAAAAAGGTTGAGAGTCAGATGAAAGTTGTCAAATGAGTATAGAAGCTAGAAATCAGAGGTATTTCTGCACTTGGAACCTCAAAGGCAAAGCAAGACTAAAAGGATTATCAGAATGATCAACACAAATTAGATATGATCAGCTCCAGGAAATAGCATAGTGGTTATGCAAAAGATGATCATGCCCGACACTCCTACATTCCAGGTTCAACTCTTTGCACCACTATAAGGAAGAAGTGACCAATGTTCTCGTGGGAAGCAGGGGAGATGGAAGAAAGAAAGAAAGAAAGAAAGAAAGAAAGAAAGAAAGAAAGAAAGAAAGAAAGAGAGAGAGAGAGAGAGAGAGAGAGAGGGAAGGAGGGAGGAAGGAAGGAAGGAGAAAGGAAGGCAGGCAGGCAGGCAGGCAGGCATTTGTCTCAGGTTTAGAGAGCAGCTTTATGGGGGCCCGGCAGTGGCACACTCAGAAAAAGGGCACATATTACCAAGCACAATACCAGGGACGCTTCACGGGTGGTGAAGCAGGTCTGTAGATACCTATCTTTCTGTTTCCCTGTCACTTCTCAATTTCTCTCTGACCTACCTGATAATTAAAAAATATATTAAAAAAAAAAGAAATGAAAAAAGAGAAGAAAAAGAGAGAGAAGAGAAGAAAAGAGAAGGGAAGGGAAGGGAAGGGAAGGGAAGGGAAGGAAAGGAAAGGAAAGGAAAGGAAAGGAAAGGAAAGGAAAGGAAAGGAAAGGAAAGGAAAGGAAAGGAAAGGAAAGGAAAGGAAAGGAAAGGAAAGGAAAGGAAAAGGACTGCTGGGAGTAGTGGTTCTACAGTGTCCTCCCCGAGCCCCTGTTCACATGGACTGGATTTGCTGTATTGCACCAAAATAAAGGATTCTGGAAATAGGGGGAGGGGGCTTTAGGTCCTAGTGCTTGATGGTGCGGAGGATCTGGCTCGGGGAGGGAGAGTGTTTTGCAGAAAACAGAAATTTTACAAATGTGCCAATAACTGTATTTATAGTGAATCATTAATCTCCCCCAACAAAAAAAAATTTTAAAAGATATTAATCGAAAGAAATTCTGTTGATGTTTTACTAGAGTCTCCCTACTACATTTTCATATTTATTTATTTGTGAAAAGAGGACGGGAGAGAGAAAGAGAGCATCACTGTGGTGCACACAGTGTTGGAACATGAACTTAAGACCTTGTGCTTGAAAGTCCAATGCTCTAGTCACAACACAACCTCCCAGGCTGCTACCATTTGTTTTAAAAACTTCTGTAGGGGAGAAGCAGGCAGTGGCGCACCTGGTTAAGTGCACACACTACAGTGTTCAAGGACTGGGGTTCGAGCCCTGGTCCCCACCTACAGGGGAAAAGCTTCATGAATGGTGAAGCAGGGTTGCAAGTGTCTCTCTCTCTCTCTTTTTCCCTCTCATTCTTCCCCTCCACTCTCAATTTCTTTCTGCCTCTCTCCAATAACAAACAAATAAATAAATAAGAACAATTAAAAGAAAAAAAAAGCTATTGTAGTGGATGGAGCTGGGTGGTAGTACATACACCTGGTTGAGAATGCTCACAGAATTCTCAAGGACCTGGGTTCAAGCCCTCAGTCCCTACCTGTAGGAGGGAAACTTCACTAGTGCTTAGGCAGAGCGACAAGCTTCTCTCTTCCACTCTCTCTCTCTCTCTTCCCCTCTCAATTTCTCACTGTCCTATCAAGTAAATACATATTTTAAGAATATTTGGGGGCTGGGTGGTGGTGCACCTGGTTGAGCACACATGTTACAGTGCACAAGGACCTGAGTTCGAGGTCCCACTGCCCACCTGCAGGGGGAAGCTTTGTGAATTGTGAAGCAGGGCTGCAGGTTTCTGTCTGTCTCTCTCCCTCTCTGTCTCCCCTCTCGATTTCTGACTGTCTCTATCCAGTAAGTACATAAAGATAATTTTAAAAAATGGATTATAAACAGAATATTTGTTAACATACTATAATAAAGTATGGCAACCAAGATTCTGTTAGCTGACATAAACACCACTTTCAAACTAATTCATAATCAAGTCAAGAGAAATGCAACACATGCAATGCTGTATGAAACATTCCCTCAGTCAATTTTGTAAAAATAAATTTAATAAATATTGCTTCAAAAAGAGGAAGAGTTGGTTTGACAAGGCCATTCAGAGTCAGACTGAGCCTCAGGAGAACCACACCAGCTTTCTCTGAGTCGCCAACCAGCACTGCCAGAGACTCGACCTCGATTCACACAGGAGAGACACCCACACAAAAAGAACAGGATTTTCCTCATCTGGAGACTATCTCGTATTTTCAGAGAGGTGAAAGAGGCAGGTGTCTCAGAGACTTCATGAACTGATCAAAGATGGCAGTTTCAAAACCAAGCCTTGACATGGCAGAGGTGATGCACTGGGAGGCCCGACCGCTCAGGGTGTTTGAATCCCGACCGCTCAGTCCTCTAGAGCCAGGGAGGTGGTACTGTGATTATTCAGATGACTCGAGTGTGAGAGGTCCCAGGCTCAAAGCCCAACACCATCAATAGCCAGATACGAATGGTATTCAGGTGGGGAAAAAATGAAATACATGGAACACTTTTTTTTAATACTTTATGTCATTTTAATGAAAGAAGGGAGAGAGAAAGACCAGAATATTGCTCAGTTTATGGTGGCTGAGGGTGGTGCTGGGGATTGAACCTGGGGCCTCGGAACTTCAGGCACAAAAGTCTTTTTTCAGAACCTTTATGCTGTCTCCCCAGGCCCACTTTTTCCACTCCAGTACCTGTGATGCCAGGAACTAAGTAAAATGAGAGCCTCAAATATCCAAGCCCTAAATACTGTTAAAGGGGATGACTTCTGCTGCATCTATATTCTGCTTCTTACTTCCAAGCTCCTGACGACGGTGTAGTCTGAGCCTGCTAAATTCCCATGGCTTGTTGTTCGGACAGTCAAATTGACACTAGTAAAATAAATAAATAAATAAATAAATAAGTAACGAGTAGCTGAATACCAAAACTACCTTGAATAAAAAAATGACTCCGTTTCTCAGTGTAGATAAACTCAGCTTAATGATCTTTGAAAACACCAAATAAAGAGAGAAATAATTGCTTTGTCTCATTGAGGGTAGTGATCTCTGAAATTGGATAAAATAAAACGGAGGAATCAGCTGGTTTTGCCATCATCATCTTGTTGAAAACTAACAAAAGAATACCGAAAAATGGTACCAAAAGCCTGCAAAAGTCGACCTATTTATCTCAGATATATATTCTTTGCACCTGTGTGGATTAATATTAATATAATTTTAAATAAAATCTAGCATAACCTATCTGTGGACTGCCTAAGACACTCACATGAAAATGCTGACTGCCTTAGGCCTGAGGGAGAGGTCCTAGGGATTTGTAGTCCTATGAATAAGTGAGATAGAGGGGGACTGAGCTAACATTGCACTGATGGCTAGAAATAGCTTTGTCCACAAAGAGCTCACCTCACAGGGGACTTGGGATAAATGAATTAACCACATGTCTATTTGGAAGTAAATCAACTTTGCTGTGGCAAGAAGAAAAAGAACTTATACCATTTGAGACAGCAGAGTTGACGATTTTATACAAGTAGCTAACATGTATTTAGTCAACAGTGGAGGTAAGAACTGGAAGGAATGACAATTTCAAAAAGAAGAAGGAGAGGGAGAGAAAGAGAGAGAGAGAGAGAGAGAGAGAGAGAGAGAGAGGAGAGTAAGGAGAAAAGGAGGAGAAGGAGAAGGAAGAAGAGAAGAAGAAAGAGAGATGGAGGAGAAAGAGAAAGCGCGGGCAGGTGGTGGTGCACCTGGCTGAGCGCCCATGTTACAGTTGCACAAGGACCCAGGTACGAGCCCCTAGTCCCTACCTGCAGGGGGAAAGCTTTGAGAGTGGTGAAGCAGGGTTGCAGGTGTCTCTTTGTCTTTCTCCATATCTCCCTATTCCTCTCAATGTGTGGCCAATAAATAAAGATGATTTTAAAAAATTAAAAAGAAGGAAAAACAAAAGATACTTCCAAATTTTTACAAGTTGACAGGAAAAAAATCAGTCATCTTGTCCTACAAATCTAATATATCATTTACTAAGTACAGTGTTCTAAGCAATAAGAGCTGAGACTCCGATTCCATTATATTCATTTATTTTAAATTTGTGTCTTACAAACAAGCTTAAAAGCCCTCTCTGGGATGGGAACGCATCTTCTCTTTAATTTCAAATGCAGCCGCACTCACTCAATATCTAGTACCATACTCCCAGCAGTGAATCGTTCACTCAAGGTTGGAAACTGGGATTAGACTGGCTTTGTATTTTTGTGAGTCTTATACCCAGAAAGTTCTCTTGAATTTAGTTCAAAGAAAACCTTATTTTTTTTAATGAGAACAAATTAGTTTTACAAATGCAGATACACAGTGAACATAAAGTCAGCTGTCATGGGACATCATTTCTACTAGTATGTACTTAATTAGAGCTGGAAATACAATATAAATGATGCACCTTCTCATTTTTTAACATTTGGAAATGAAAGTGCAGACATATTTGATTCATTCTACCTGACAGCTCAGAACTGTCCCAATCAAAAATGGTGCCATTTAATTACCAAGATACCAAGCCCCTAATTAGAACTGGCATTCACCCATCAGCAGAATATCAGCCCCACAACAGCTTCTGCATTTGACAGCCCAAGAAGACCTGGGTAGGAAAAGTAATAAGGAAAAAAAAAAAAAGGAAAGAAAGAAAGAAAGAAAGAAAGAAAGAAAGAAAGAAAGAAAGAAAGAAAGAAAGAGGAGACGTTTAGCAAAAGGATGTCTGGGGTTAGATATTTGATTCAACCCAGAACTTCTGAAAAGTGAGTACATTTCAAATGAATTTCAATATATGCCATTATCCACAATCAGTCTTTAAAAACTTCTTTTCTATGGGATGATCTCACTCTCAGGCAGAAGTTGAAAAACAAAATCAGAAGGGAAAACACAAGTCGAACCTGAACTAGAATTAGTGTATTGCACCAGAGTAAAAGACTCTGGGGTGGGGGTGGGGGAGGGAGAATACAGGAGGACAGAGGACCTGGTAGGGGCTGTATTGTTCTATGAAAAACTGAGAAATGTTATGCATGTACAAACTATTGTATTTACTGTCAAATGTAAAACATTACTTCCCCAATAAAGAAATTAAAAAAAAATTTCTATAGGGGTAGATAACATAATGGAGAATGGGAGAAAGAAAGAGAAAAAAAAAGGAAGGAAAGAAAGGAAATACAGAGAAAAAGAGAAACAGAGAAAAAAAATAAAATATTTTTCTAAAGAGCCATTATTTACTTTTAGTGAAGCTAGAGAATGGGAGAGAAAAAGGGAAAAGAAAGACAGAGAGACAGAGAGTGCAAGCAAGCTTAGAGCACCAAGGCAACAGAAGTCTTGTGCCCTAGCACAGAACTATGTCCCAAAACTTAATGAAAATTCTTTTAAAAGAATGCATCTCTCCTCTTCTGCCTAAGGACAGTAGCCGTAGTCCATCATCAGAATTATTACTTTATGAAATAACTTTCCAAACTTTGTTTTAGAAGATTTATACTAAACAGTTCTCCCCCCCTCATTCTCCAGCTCCAATCTCTCTCTCTCTCTCTCTCTCTCAGATGGAACTGGGACTTCACACATGCATTACTTCAGCCCTCCAGGTCAGTACTTTCCACTTACATAGAGACAGAGGGAGAGATACCACAGCATCAGTACCTATGTGGTGAAGCAGGTCTGCAGGTGTCTATCTTTCTCTCCCTTTCAGTTTCTCTCTGTCCTGTCCAATAAAATGAAAAAAAAAAAAAAAAAGGCTGCCGGGAGCAGTGGCCTCATAGTGCCAGCACCAAACCCCAGCAATAACCTTGGAGGCAGAAAATAATACTAATTTAAACAAGAGATGTCTGTCTGTCTCTCCCTGATAAAAAGGACCATTCAACATATCTGAGACCAACCTTCCCTGAGTAAAATAAGCTTCGTTTTGCCTGTACACAACGAGCTCTCAGGACAATACAAATGCAGAGAACACTGATCATGAAAGACGGAAGCAGAGCGGGAAGGAGTGGCCCGTCTTAGTGACACATTTCAGCCTCACCCCCCATGGGGGGCAGAATGTGTATCCTGGGAGTTGAGGCCACTTGTCAGTTCTCATGCTGTGTCCTAGGAGATGGGAACATCAGATTTCATTCCCGTTGTTGATTTCTTTTACTTCTGGCAAAAGAAATAGAAAGAAAGAAATTAAAGGGGCCAGATGGTAGTGCACCCGGCTAAGTGCACAAAGCATCATGCGTGAGAACCTGGGTTCAAGCCTCCACTCCCCACCTGCAGGGGCAAAGCTTCAAAAGCAGTGAGACAGGTCTGCAGGTGTCTGTCTCTCTGTCTGTCCATCTATCTACTATCTATCTATCTACTATCTATCTATCTATCTATCTATCTATCTATCTATTCTCTTCTATAAATCCCCCTATGGCCTCTGGGAGCTGTGGGCTTCATACCACCAGCAAGGAGCCCCATCAATAACCCTGGTGACAACAAAAGAATATTTTTAAATGAAATTGAGTAATAGAGAATGGGAAAGCTATCAGGAGGGGGGGTGGGATACGGAGTTCTGGTGGTGGGAATTGTGTGGAGTTGTACCCCTCTTATCCTACGGTTTTGTTGATGTCTCCTTTCTTAAATAAATAAAAATAAGAAAAATGAAATTGAGTAATATTTTCCCTCTAACACGGAGATTCACTCAGTGCAGCCATTTGAGAGCCCTTTATCTCTTGTGTTTCTGGCTGAACATCACGGCTCAAACGTGTTAACTTTCATTGAATTAGAGCCAGAGCAACTTTTAAAGCAAAGAGGCACCAGCAGCGACCTCAGGCAGCTCTCCCACTGCAAAGGCCACACACAGACTCTGAGAAACCCTTTGGGTCAAATCCTTGGGGAATGAGAAGACGTCTCATTTCAAGGACGAGAGCCTTAAGGGATTGAGTTTGTAAGCGAGGCCTGAAACGGGTCCCTCCAATGCCCCCCTAATTAACTCTGTGACCTTCTGCAAACACGACAGAAGACACCCCTGTTTCTCTCTGCTCTGCTGACAAGCTGAGAGGTGAGTACTGTGTTTGCCCACATCACTGATGAGCATTTGCACGTTCCAAATGCTTCCCTGTCATTGTGTCCGTATTTGGAAAACTCACAAGAGCAAACACAAAACACTAAACACTGAATGAGCATCCTGACAAGGTCAGCAAGCTAGCGGTCTCCATCGGGCCCCTGGTGTCCTGGAGGAGAGAGGGTTTAGGAAGCTTTACGCTCACTTCAGAGCTTCCTGCTTTTCCTTTTTATCTGCCAACAGGGGCAAGCTTGCTTCAGAGGCTACCATAGCCAGGTGCCTGGTGGTGTTGGCTGATGACGGAGTCCTCTGTGAAGAAAACATCTTGCTACTGAGGGGAGTGACTGAGCACAGCCACAGTGCTCCAACGGCTGTGTCCACGGTGCTGGACGTTGACGATGTCTGAGCTGTTAACCTTGTTCATCCAAACACCCAGTGCTCCCTCGATTGAGGTTCGAAAGGCACGCCCTTGATGTCACTGCATGGTGATGAAAGCCCCAAGCCAATGCAGGCACCTGCCCAGGAATACCAAGTGGACCACACACATCAGCATGTGCAGGATGCAGGTTCAAGACCCCAGTCCCCACTTGCAAAGGTGAAACTTCATGAACATTGAAGCAGTGCTGCCAACAACTCTCCTCTCCTCTTTCTCTCTCTCTTTCTCTCTCTTTATTTCTCTCTATCTCTCTCATTTCTATCTCTCAAAGGAAAAAATAAATAAGTAAACAAACACTGAGGAAGAAGATGAAAAATGACTGCACAATTCCCTCCTAGTGGGTTGGAGTTTCCAATTCCCAGGTGTGTCTGTGACTCCCCACAAGCCTTTAGAAGGTGTGTTACCCTTTTATTATTTCCTGGAATACAAGGCTGAATCCTATTTCACAGACCACCCTGGGTCCTAAGTTATACACCGTGTTGTTAGAAGATGTTTATTACCATGATGCTGGGCTGTTCATGACGCTATAGTTAATGTGAGCTGTGGGTTTCTGTTTCAAAAGGGGGAAGGGGGTGAGATGGTGGATCAGGGGGTAAAGTCCAAGCAGTTTCATTCCCATTATGAGATGGAAAACTTGAGTCCAGGAAGTAGTTCATCACTACTCTAATTATAGGAAGCACCTCGTTTAAAACACCACCATGAGAAGCCAGACTCAGTGTTATAGGGAATCATCTTGCTTTTCCAGTAATCTATTTCTCTCTTCAGTTAGAACACAAGAGACCCTGCCTCTCACCTTCCACAGGCAGTGAGGTCACCATTAGAATAACAGTTTCACCCACTCCTGAGACACACCACAAGCTGACCGGCTCCAGGGGTCCAGGATCCAGCAGACCAGATGCCACCTCACACCAAACATGAACCTCCCAGGACAGAGAAGTCCTGAATTGTTTTCGTTATGACTGGTGAATTATTAATAGCATGTGTATATAAACTCAGAACTAATCGATTAGTCACTCCTCTTTAGTTAGCGTTCTGATACACCTGTGATAGATGTCTTAGCTCTAAACCCGACACCTTGCTTGGGAATCAGTTTAGGCATTCTGTCTTTGTCCTGCAAACTTCTGTGTGAATAATAGATGGGAGGGTGTCTAGCTCTCTTGCTAGTGAGACAGCTATGTAACACTGCGGTGGTTGGTGAAGACTGAGGAGCTGCCCAGGGGTGTGGATCCACCTGCCAGCACCCATGTCCAGCGGAGAAGCAACTACAGAAGCCAGAACTCCCACCTTCTGCTCCCCATAAAGATCTTTGGTCCACACTCACAAAGGGATAAAGAACAGGGAAGCTTCCAATGGAGGAGATGGGACATGGAACTCTGGTGGTGGGAACTATGTGGAATTGAACCCTCTTATCCTGTGGTCTTGTCGATCATTGTTAAATCAGATAATCACAGAAACTTTAGTGCAAAACATTGTTAAGTCTATTTAACAGCAACTGCACATCTTGCTGGCTTTGCTTGCTATCTTCTGGGAGCCAGAAGTGGAACAGAAGATGCAACAGGCAAGGAGGAAGGGAAGAAGGCAAGGCCCCAAAGAATATGTACCCTCCACCAGTAAGCCAGAGGCTTAGGAGCTTTCATCCACATTTATTTGAAAGGCAAGGTAAAAAAAAAGAGCATCTACAAAAGGGGTCAAGGTGACAGTCTCGACTGCTCAGAGCAATGTGGGCCCCAGGGAGCAGGGCTTCAGCAGCCAGATACAAAAGTGGGCATGAAGTGACCACCAATACACACACATAGGCCAGAACCACAGGGCCTCCACAAAGAGCTAAGTAGGTTACATTCAAGCAGATTTCTCCCCCCACCTAAACCCACAGAACCTCAAACAAGGCATCACCAGGAAAACTGAAAGCACTGACCAAGGTACACTGAACCTTGGCTGGCCTAGGTCTCCTAAGTAGCCACTTCCAAAATCTCCATTACAATGGGGACTTCACTGTGTAAACACCTAATTCTGAGTTTCTAATTATCTGATATAAAACTGTGATTTAACAATAAAGTTCGGTCAGTCAAAAAAAAAACAAAACACCAAGATGCTGAATGAAGTTACTTCCATTCTGCCTTTCTAGTGACCAGTTAAAGTTGTTTAAGATTTTTAAATATGTATTTACTTTTTGTTGCCCTTGTTTGATTGTTGTTGTAGTTATTATTGTTGTTATTGATGTAGTCGTTGTTGGATAGGACAGAAAAATGGAGAGAGAGGAAGACAGAGAGGCGGAGAGAAAGAGAGACACCTGCAGACCTGCTTCACTGCCTGTGAAGCAACTCCCCTGCAGGTGGGGAGCCGGGGGCTCAAACTGGGATCCTTATGACAGTCCTTTCGCTTTGCGCCACCTGCACTTAAACCACTGTGCTACCGCCCAACTCGCGAGTTTTTGGTGTTTTTTTTTTAAACATTGATTTTATTTATTTATTGTGCCTCCAGAGTTGTCACTGGGGCTTGATGCCAGCACTATGAATCCGCTGCTCCTGAAGGCTATTTTTCCCATTTTGTTGCCCTTGTTGTGGTTGTTATTGTAATTATTGCTAGAGCTGTTGTTGGATAGGACAGAGAGAAACCGAGAGAGGAGGGGAAGACAGAGAGGAGGAGATAAAGATAGACATCTGCAGACCTGCATCACCCCCCTGCAGGTGGAGAGCTGGGGGCTCAAACCAGGATCTTTATGCCGGTCCTTGTGCATTGCGCCATGTATGCTTAACCGTCCGGCTCCCAGTTAGAGTTTTATGAAGTGCTGTCCATCATGATCCTGTGACATAGAATTCCAAGCGTGGGGTAGACATATTTTTGCTTGGTCAGTTCAAAAATTTGCTGCAAAACAAAACAAACAAACAAACAAAAAACAATAGGATTCAAAGATCCCTTTCAAGTCAAAGAGAGTCATATATATATTTGTGAGTCTTTGCTGTTCAAAGCTACAGGGTGGAGTAGACAACAAGCAGCATCCATGGCCTCACAGGTGAGGGCGTGTGCACTGCTGGTGCTCTCAGAGAGAGCTCCTCTCACTTGACCAGTGCATCAGGAGTGCCATTGGCCTCACTGTTTTCCAAATTATTGAGTTTGACAAGGCAAGCCTTCTCCACAGCAGAGACAGCCCTGCTCTCCTTCCTGGCTATTACCGGTGACAAAGAATTAGCTTAGAATTGTAGGGCTCCACTGTGCTAATGGAATTGGACACAGAATTTCCAAACTGATCTCTACAAACAAGACATTTTGTAAAGACCTCTTGGCAGTTAGATCACTTGTGTGCTCCACAGAGGGGAGATTTTGTCTCTTAGCTTCTCTTGCAAATACTTTGGAAACCCAAGACTTGCTGGGCTCAACTAAGCATCAGAGGAATTCAATGAGGGCAACCTGCCAGGCACTGAGCTTCCCAGGCAATATGCAAATCTCTGGATTTCTCCTGGCCTTCTGAGCTCCTTCTGTAAAGTGTGGATGGTGACACTGATCATCTCTGTGCCCACATCCACAGTGAGGGTTTCTGAACACTTTCTCTCACTCTGTTTTTTTATTTTATTTTTTTCGTTTTATTTTTTATGATCTTTATTTATTGGAAAGAGCCAGAAATCGAGAGGCCGAGGGAGATAGAGAGGGAGGGTGGGAGAGAAAGATAAAGAGAGAGAAACACCTGCAGTTCTGCTTCACCACTCATGAAGCTTGTTGTTTTCGCCGGGCTGGCTTCACAGGCGGGTAACAGACGACCAGGGACTCATGGCTGGGTTGTATGCAGTATCTCTTTATTCATGCAGGACGCAGCACAATCTAAGCCGAGCTAAGCTAAACTCAAGTACCCTAAAACTCACAATGCTGTCTTTATATATACTTGCCAAGTAGGGTGGAAACAGGATGTGACATCGAGAGGGTGGAGAGAAAAGTGACTGGTGAAAATCAGAGTGTGACAAGGAGAGGGGGTGGAGCAGGCGAGAATCCTATCACTGAACCACCAATGCCCTGGAGGGAGGGTGGTGCTTGTTAACAGTGGTTATGTAAATAGAATAGTGTTAAGCAGGGGGGATTTAAACCAAATGAAACAGAAGGGGTCTCATGCATACCAACAAAGCTTTCCCTATTCAGGTGAGGACCGGGGGCTTGAACCCGGGTCCTTATGCACTGTCATGTGTGTACTTATCCAGGTGCACCACCAATCCCTCTGAACAGTTTCTCTAAACTGACACTCTGAACCTTAAAAGTAGATACATGTCTGCATTCTTATCAAATTGTATGGCTTTCAAAAACTAGTTTCTGAAAAATTTATGGACAAGAACAAAATACAATTACTCACTCTTTTACCTTGTTATGCAAATGATTGGGAATATGTGAGCATTGTGCACAATAATATTTTTTCTGAAGAGACCAAGAGTTAAAAATGAGATTTGGCTCTTAGAGTGGGAGTACGGATCCACCTGCCAATGCCCATGTCCAGCAGAGACGCGATTATAGAAGCCAGAACTCCCACCTTCTGCTCCCCAAAAATAATCTTGATCCCTACTCCAAGAGGGGGATAAATCTTAGGGGAAGATGACCAGAGGGCTCTGAACCCCAATTCCATCAGGACACAGAGAGAAGAGAAGAAGGAAAGGCATTTGGAAGTAGAAATTGGTATAGGTTTGACTTTGGAAGAGAAGGCAGGATCATAGGGGGGAAGGGAATATATGATAATAGATAGATAGATATAGAAATAATAGCCAAGGGGTGGGTGGTAGGGCACCTGGTTGAGTGCATATGTTGCAATGTGTGCAAGGACCCAAGTTCGAGCCCCCTGATCCCCACCTGTAGGGGGAAAGCTTTGCAAGTGGTGAAGCACTGTTGCAAGCATCTCTCTGTCTCTTTCCCTCTCTATCACCTCCTTCCCTCTCAATTTCTGGCTGTCTTTATCCAATAAATAAATACATGTTGAAAAATAAAGAGAAATAACAGTCAACATATATCGTTACATTTTACAACAATTTATTATAATATTATTACATTCTGTTTGCTAATACAAGCATTTGCTTGTTAAAGGTCTATATAGATATTGTTAAGAAGAAAGAGAATGAATCAGGGTATCACTCTTTGCTATGCGGTACTGATGACTAAAATTAAAGTGCTTCATTTATATTCCTTATAATATATGTTATATCCCTTCTACCACTCAGCTAAGTGTCCACTGCATACATGGTGTTTCCTGTGTCTTGAATTTTGTTGTCATTCAAACTCAAATTCAAAATGCTCATCCTTCTGAATTAGCTGAGTCTTGACTTCAATAAATGCAGCCCACATATTCACATAAAGAAGTCAGCCAAAGGGGGGTGGGCAGCATCACACCTGCTTAAGTGTACATAGTATGAAGTACAAGGACCAGGCTCAGGGCTCGGCCCCTGGACTGGGTTGAAAACAAGAAGTGCTATCAAATTAAAAAATGACAGAAAAATCACCAAATTTCTGTAAGTTTTGTAATCATTGTAATTCTATTTCTATAGACAGGAGATAAAAGTCCAGGGTCACACAAAGCGTAAGGATCCTGGTTCGAGCCCCCGGCTCCCCAACCTGCAGAGGAGTTGCTTGTCCTCAGGAGAAGAAGACGGAAAGGCTCCCACTGCACAGCCCCACCAAGGTGTAGATCTTCTTTCTCCTGAGTTTCCTGGTCAGTTCTCTGTCCCCTGATTTCAGCACAGGGCCTCGTCCCGCTGCTCCAGCCTCTGAGAGCAGTAGCAATGGAGACTCACAGATGCATCTGGTGAGTCTCAGGGGAGTCCTCTCCTCCCTTCAGCCATCTTTTTGTTGGTGAAGCAGACTGGAGGTGGTGTCTCAACGGGCAAACTGCAGGACTGTCCCCAGCTGCTCAGTCTCTCCCGAGGCTCCTCTCACTCTGAGAGTCATGGGTTGAGTCAGATTGCTACTGCGTCTCAGGAAACAAAGCCAGGTGCATCAGTAAAACCCAAGGGGTGAGAGTCTCTTTCCATAACCACTGTGCTCTCTCTCCCCCACCCTGCTTTATCTCTTGGTCAGGAGTGAGGGATTAAGTTAACAAGATGACTTATAGTTTAAAAACCTTCAACCTACCAGAGCCTACAGGGAAGAGAAAGACCAAAAGAGGCTTTAACAGCCACTGCTGTCCAACTCAAGGATTAAAATATTATTGAAGCAACTGTCAATTTCCACAACTGTGAACCCTTTAAGTACCTTACATAGACACAAATCAACCAAACAAGAGTGATCAGGAATTTGAAAAGTATTGAGAGAGGGAACCTCATAACATACTATATATAATGGTTAAAACAACAAGAAGAATATTGGAGAAGTGAACCAAGACAAGATTCCAGCTAAAAGCCTTTCAAAGGCTGAACCACAAAATAATAAGGCCAACATCCAAACACTTGTTAAGGAAATACTCACAGGAGTGATTAAATAAATAATAATCAGAAATGCATGAAGTTTAAAGACACCTTCAATGAAATGAATCCAATTACAAAGAAGACTAAGGCAAGCATAAACCTATAGGACTACATCAAATTAAAAAGCTTCTGAACAGCAAAGGAAACCACTACCCAAACCAAGAGACCCGTCACAGAATGGGAGAAGATCTTTATATACCATATATCAGACAAGAGGCTAATAACCAAAATATATAAAGAGCTTGCCAGACTCAACAACAAGAAAACAAGTAACCCCATCCAAAAATGGGGAGAGAACATGGACAGAATATTCACATAAGAGATCCAAAAGGCTGAGAAACACATGAAAAAATGCTTCAAGTCTTTGATTATTAGAGAAATGCAAATACAGACAAGAATGAGATACCACTTCACTCCTGTGAGAATGTCACACATCAGAAAAGGTAACAGCAGCAAATGCTGGAGAGGGTGTGGGGTCAAAGGAACCCTCCTACACTGCTGGTGGGAATGTAAATGGGTCCAACCCCTGTGGATAACAGTCTGGAGAACTCTCAGAAGGCTAGAAATGGACCTACCCTATGATCCTGCAATTCCTCTCCTGGGGATATATCCTAAGGAACCAAAAACATCCATCCAAAAAGATCTGTGTGCACATATGTTCTTGGCAGCACAATTTGTAATAGCCAAAACCTGGAAGCAATCCAGGTGTCCAAGAACAGATGAGTGGCTGAGCAAGTTGTGGTATATATACAAAATGGAATACTACTCAGCTATTAAAAACGGAGACTTCACCATTTTCAGCCGTTCTTGGATGGACCTTGAAAAATTCATGTGAAGTGAAATCAGTCAGAAACAGAAGGATGAATATGGGATGCTCTCACTCTCAGGCAGAAGTTGAAAAACAAGATCAGAAGAGAAAACACAAGTAGAACCTGAACTGGAATTGACATATTGCACCAAAGTAAAAGACTCTGGGGTGGGTAGGTGGGGGGAGAATACAGGTCCTGGAAAAGGATGACAGAGGACCTAGTGGGGGTTGGATTGTTATGTGGAAAACTGAGAACTGTTATGCATGTACAAACTACTGTATTTACTGTTGACTTTATTGTTGTTAAAATTTGGAGGCTCCAGCTGGCCGGGCTAGCTTCACGGGCGGGTAACAGAGACGACCAGAGACATACAGCTGGGCAGGGAAGCTGTATTTCTTTATTCAGGAACAACGATTCATAAACTAAGACAAACTAATCACCAAACAGAACTCTGTTGCCTCTTTCCCCCGCGACGGCGCCAAGCACTCTCGAACTCTGAAACTCTGGAACCCTCTCAGGGTTCCTTGGGGCGGGGCCAAGTGGGCCCGCGAAACTAGCAGGACTGATCCAATTTTCTTGGCAGGGGGAGAGCTAGAACAACCCAATGTAAAGCATACAACACTTTATAACATTAATTACCCCTATAAATAATTTAAAATATATATTAAACAATAAAATATCAGAAAATGGATTGAAAAAAATGTTAAAACAAAAACACCATTTACTTACAAGTGGCAATTGAGATGAAGAGAGTAGTGGTGATGATAGAAGAATCCTGGCTAAACACCTGTGTGCAGTGAAACTGTTTGGTCAGGGTGTGTGGCATGAAGATAATAAAGTCACAGGGTGATACATCTCCAAACTTTCTATGCTGAGGAAATGAATTTTTAGCTGTGTGATTGTGAATTTTAGACTTGAAAAAGTAGTTCTCTCTATTACTGTTGTGTTGTGAAGAGGAGGACAATGTACTGCAGGACAGTTGTTGACACATGGCCTACCTTCTGTCCTATGTGATAGGTGTTGAAAAGACTCTCATTCCCAAACATCGGTCCTTTTCCACAGTGTAACACCAGGACAAATAGCAACCCCACCCCAAACAAGCACTATAAAGGGAGGGAGACAAAATGCACACCCTCTTTTCTTTTCCTCCATATCCCAAGCAAGGACCTCTCTAGACATCAGACTGCGGCTGAGCAGGGCACCTGTGGCCAGTGGGCCCCGGGCATAGGAGGCAACTCTTTCTTTCTTTTGTCTTGAATAGAGCCTGGAGCTTCCTGGGACACGGTCTATGAGCAGTACAGAACACAGCCAGGAGATGGAGGTCAATAGGCCTGGCTTGGGCATCAACTGGGCTGATAGCCCAGCAGGCTAAGGCCTCTCTTCCTTTCCTTCTCCCTCCCTTCTCCCACGTCCAGGCTGCCCTTCAAGTCCTGCCAGGCCAGAACGGGCCCGAATGCAGGGGGTCGCCCTACAAGCAGTGAAGCGAGTCTGCAGGCGTCTCTATCTTGCTCTCGCTATCTCTCCCTCATCTCTCAATTTCTGTCTGTCCTGTCCAATAAAATGAGACAAATGGCTGCCAGGAGCAGTGGATTCATAGTGCCAGCACCAAGCCCCAGTGGTAAATTTGGAGGGATAAAAAAAAAGGAAGGAAAGAAAGAGAAAAAAAAAAGAGATAGAAAGAAAGGAAGAAATGAAGGAAGGAAGGAAGGAAGGAAGGAAGGAAAGAAGGAAGGGAGGGAGGGAGGAAGGAAGGAAGGAAGGAAGGAAGAAAAAAGAAAGAAGAAAAAGAAAACCTTTCCATCAGACCCAGGGAGCAAGCCTGACCCTGGCAGGAGAGGCTTTTGTCCTCATGGCTCTGTTCCTTTTGCGGGGAACACTGTGCTCTCTGCCTTAAAAAGTAACTGTCAGTCTGACTGGCATTTGCCTTCTCAGCATGGAAGTGGCTCAGACACATGTCAGGATTCTCATGTCACCTTCTTTAAGATGCAGACCGTTCATCTGCCTTTCAAACCCCAGAACAAGGTTTTCCCCTGAACACTCTTGAAAATTTGGGGTCAGTTGAGGAAACATTCCTGAATTGGGACGTGGTTGAACAGTTTCCAAGGACTCTGCCCGTTGGTACCAATACTATCATAATTCTAACACGAAGTCTTCTTCAGGGGGTGGTAAAACTGTTCCGTGGTTAGAGCACAGGACTAAGGCTGCAAAAACTCAGGTCTGGGAAGTCGGGCGGTAGCGCAGCAGATTAAGCGCAGGTGGCGCAAAGCGCAAGGACAGGACTGGCTCAAGGATCCTGGTTCAAGCCCCCGGCTCCCCACCTGCAGGGGAGTCGCTTCACAGGCAGTGAAGCAGGTCTGCAGGTGTCTGTCTTTCTCTCCCCCCTCTGTCTTCCCCTCCTCTCTCCATTTCTCTCTGTCCTATCTAACAATGACATAAATAACAACCAATAACTATGACAACAATAAAAAAACAACAAGGGCAACAAAAGGGAAAATAAATATTAAATTTTTTTTAAAAAGAATTAGAAAAAAACCTCAGGTCTGACTCCCAAGTGCTGCCCTCGCCATAACAGTTACCTGTCTTGCTCGCTCACAAAATAAGTCAGTATATTTTTAAACTAGATGATTTACACCTGACAACTAATGAATCTGAACAAAAGCCACAGCGCCTGAGGAGCAGGAAATGTTTATTGGTGCCAACCCAGAATGAACTCACGCTCCAAGTTCTGGGCCCAGTCAGCAGGGCTTCTCTCCTAAAACAGTCCACAAAGAAAGGTTGACTAAAAAAATGATCCACAGTTAGGTATATAAAGACGGAGAAGAGATGGGCAGAGGTCAGAGAAGGGTTAAAGCTGTCAGGGCTTTTACACACAAGGAGGGCAATTAAGCTTAACTGCTGCTCCAGAAAGAATGTTCCCAGCTGTAACAACAGAATGTGAGCTCAGACTTACAGGGATGCAGAGGTTACACAGGCTCCTGTGCTGAATATGGACTCCAGATCAGATCCATGGTGTTTGCAGTTAACAATATTTATATACTTGTCCCATATTTGGGAGCTACTCTCTGCTCTGATCCAGCTTTCTAGTCCTATGACCAACTCTGACACCATTTCCCCAGACAATTCCTTTTTCCCACCTGCTTATTGGCTTTGGGGCTTAGGCAAAAATTAGTGAAATTATGGGCCCCTTGTAATATACCTAAAATAGACTTCCTAGCTCCTTCCAACATGAAGACCCCAAATTTCCTCTGCTCTATTCTTACCTTCAAGCTAATGATTATTAAACAACTTGTTCTGCTTTATATGTTAACGCTTTTCAGTCACCAAGTTGCAGATGCCACCATGACGCCATCCTGACCTCCCTGGGCAGATGCCCTCACCCACATGTCCTGGAGCCTCCCCTCCCCAGAGCCCTGCCCCACTAGGGAAAGACAGACACAGGCTGGGGGTGTGGATCCACCTGCCAACACCCATGTCCAGTGGAGAAGCAATGACAGAAGCCAGAGCTCCCACCCTCTGCTCCCCATAGAGAATTTGGGTCCAGACTCCCAGAAGGGGAGAAATGTCAGGGGAAGATGACCAGAGGGCTCTGAACCCCAACTCCATCAGGACCCAGAGACAGAAGAGGTAACAAGGAAGGACACTTGGATGTAGTAACAAGTCTAAGTGTGAATTGGAAAGGAAGAGAAGGCAGGACCATAGACAGAGAGAGAGAGAGAGAGAGAGAGAGAGAGAGTTATAGAAATAATAGTCAAACTTTTTTTGGCAGATGACCTCACCCATGTGTCCTGGAACCTCCCCTCCCCAGAGCCCTGCCCCACTAGGGACAGACAGACACAGGCTGGGGGTGTGGATCCACCTGCCAACACCCATGTCCAGTGGAGAAGCAGTTAGAGTAGCCAGAACTCCCAACTTCTACTCCCTATAAAGAATTTGGTCCATGTTCCCAGAGGGATAAAGAACAGGGAAGCTTCCAGTAGAGGGGAGGAGATACAGAACTCTGGTGGTGGGAATTGTGTGAAATTGCCCCCCTCTTATCCTACAGCCTTGTCGATCATTATTAAAGCAATAATGAAAAATTTCCAATTATTGTATACATTACTTCAGTGGCAGAATGCAGATATTGTCCACATGAAGACTGGAATACACATGGTCCCAGACGCCATCCCTGGTACTGAGGTGCCATGGAGAAAGTGATCTGGTATCTCTTTCATAAAATGAATATTTTTTTAAATTTTATATATATTTATTTTCCCTTTTGTTGCCCTTGTTTTTTATTGTTGTAGTTATTATTGTTGTTGTTGATGTCGTTGTTAGATAGGACAGAGAGAAATGGAGAGAGGAGGGGAAGACAGAGAAAGGGAGAGAAAGACAGACACCTGCAGACCTGCTTCACCACCTGTGAAGGGACTCCCCTGCAGGTGGGGAGCAGGGGGCTCGAACCAAAATGTATATTTTTTTATTATCTTTTTTATTTATTGGATAGAGACAGTCAGAAATCGAGAGGGTAGGGGAGGTAGAGAGGGAGAGAGAAAGAGAGGCACCTGCAGCCCTGCATCACCACTTGCAAAGCTTTCCTTCTGCAGGTGGGGACCGGGGGCTCAAACCCAGTTCCTTGTGCCCTGTAACATGTGCGCTCAACCAGGTGCACCACCACCCGGTCCCCAAAATGAATTATTTTTTAAAACTACTTAGTTGCCTCTGGACACAGCCAAATACCCCCTGGATAATGATCCCCAACCACACAGTTGAAAAACTCTGCTGTGGAGTACAGAAGAAAGGGTATTTTCTTGGCATGAAGTAGGTGAAGTTCAAGACCACTAAGTAATGGGATATTATCATTTAAACACCATGTTTCTTTCAGTTACTTAAGCAAGTAAACTATACCATGAAGAAAAGGTGACATCCTGCTGTACATGAGTCGAGCTATTGGCAATTATGTTTCCTTTACTATCTTATTGCTATTGGACTCAACTTGGAACCAAGTAAAGAGTGAAACATAGGAGTCAGGTGGTGGCACACCTGGTTGAGCACACATGTTACAGGGCACAAGAACCCAGGTTCGAGCCCCCAGCCCCCACCTGTAGGGGGAAAGCTTCACAAGTGGTGAAGCAGTGCTGCAGGTGTCTCTCCGTCTCTCTCCCAATCACCCCCTTTCCCTTTCAATATCTGACTGTCTCTATCCAACAAGTAAATAAAGATAAAAAAATATCTGTTTAAAAAAAAAAGAGTGAAATATAGCTCAGCTTCCTGACTTCTTTGCCTTCACCAAGTTCCCTCTATGTATGTAAAAGAAATGCTCAGACACATTGGATTTAAGATAAAATTGGATTAACACAGTTCAGTCATGCCTGTGTTTTATGACTTCAATGCACTTAAAGTTTCAAAGACCTAAATTGCACAATTTATTTATAGCACCTAGATAAAAGCATTGCAAAATTCTCCTAGTTCATGATTTCCAGGGAGTACCCATTTTTCAAATATTTGGGCAAAAAATTCACAGCTCACCACTGCCAGGGTTCAGAAAGCTATTGTGCAGTCCGCGGCAGCTTTTCAGTGTGTGTCCCTGTTCCCCTCTGGAAACACTTGAATCTGGGGAGCAGGCCCGCCCACCTGGTACCTGATCCTTGGGGCTCTGGGCTGAGATCTGCTGCCTCTGGCCCACTGGCCTTTGTCATCCGCCCCACTGTAACAGGCACTCAAACTCCATCTATAGGGCATAATTTGTCATTCCGGGTTATGAAGGCTGAGGGATGTGATTAAATTACTCAAAGCTTTCAACCAAGACCAGCATGAAAATGCATAGTAGGCTGGAGGGGTGGTCAACTCCCATGTCCAGCAGAGAAGCAATTACAGAAGCACAAATTCCCACCTTCTGCAACCCAAAAAGGATTTTGATCCATGATCCTACAGAGGTAAACAATAGGGGCAATCAACCAGAGGGCTCTGTACCCCAGTTCCACCAGGACCCAAAGTGTCTGTCACCAGGAATCTTGTTTGTATACCATCAATGGAAGAGAAGTGAATCTGGAAATCACCAGAGGAAGAAGCCAGACACGGATGGTTTCTCTTATCTGAGAGAGACCAGGAAAAAGGGAAAAACACCTGGAAGTAGTAATAGATGTAGGGCTGACTTAGAAAGGAAGTAAAGACTTGACTATCAAAAAAATGTGAGAATATATAGAGAGAAAGAGATAGAAATGAGAGAGAGAGAGAGAGAGAGAGAGAGAGAGAGAGAGAACCAGCCCATACCAGTGGCCTTAGAAGAACTACTGAAATTTCCAGTGGAGGAGATGAGGACAGAGAACTCTGATGTGACCATGGACTGTGAGGTCAGACTGACAGGGACTCACAGGTCACACAGGCTCCTTCCTTTGCTAAATGTGAACAGACGTGGGCCCTGGGTCAGACTGGTGGAGTTATCAATTAATGGTATTTACATACTTTCCTCATGTTTTGGAGCTACTCTCTGCCCTGATTCAGCTTTCTAGTCCTATTTCCAACTCTGACACCATCTTCCCCAGACAATACTTTTAGTCCAACTACATGTTAGTTGTTAGGCTCAGGCAAAAACTAGTAAGTCATGGACCCTTTGGAATATACCTAAAATAGATTTCCTAGTTTCTTTCCACCCTAAAATTCCTATTCTCATCTGCTCTATTCCTACCCTTGGGTTCCTGTTTATTAAACAGCTTGTCCTGCTTTATATCTTATCACCTTTCAGCCACCAAGTTGCAGATGCTACCATTTTGCAAACCTGACCTCCCTGGGGCCGATGACCTCAACAATGTGTCCTGGAACCCCTACTCCCCAGAACCCTGCCCCACTAGGGAAAGACAGAAACATGCTGGGGGTGTGGATCCACCTGCCAACACCCATGTCCAGTGGAGAAGCAATGACAGAAGCCAGAACTCCCACCTTCTGAACCCCAAAAAGAATTTGGGTCCATACTCCCAGAGGGATAAAGAATAGGGAAGCTTCAGGGGTCAGGCGGTAGCGCAGTGGGTTAAGTGCACATGGCACGAAGGGCGTAAGGATCCTGGTTCAAGCTCCGGTTCCCCACCAGCAGAGGGGTCACTTCACTGGCGGTGAAGCAGGTCTGCAGGTGTCTATCTTTCTCTCCTCCTCTCTGTCTTTCCCTCCTCTCTCAATTTCTCTGTCCTATCCAACAATGACAGCGATACAACAACAATAATAATAAGGATAAACAACAAGGGCAACAAAAGGGGAAAATAGCCTCTAGGAACAGTGGATTCATAATGCAGGCACTAAGCCCCAGTGATAACCCTGGAGACAAAAAAAAAAAAAATGAATAGGGAAGCTTCCAATGGAGGGGATGGGGCATGGAACTCTGGTGGTGGGAATTATTAAATTACTAATAAAAATAATAAAATAAAAAAGAATTCTGGTGGTAGAAACTGTATGTAATTATACCCCTGTTATCTTACAATTTTATAAATCAATATTAAAGCACTAATAAAAATATATTTCATAAGTAAATGAAATGACTTTTTAAAAAGAAAATACGTGATCTGTGGTTCAAAAAAGGAATAGTTTCCTGATCTTAACACACACAAGTGACATTGTTGGGTCCTATTACAACTGAGTATTTAATTTTTTAAGGACCCTCCACACTATTTTTCATAGTATTTACACTATTTGCATCCCCCAATAGTGTGAGTTCCTTTTTTACACATCTTCTCCAATACTTGATAGTTCCTTTCTTTGACAATAGTTTTTGACACATCTATGAGGTGAAACCTTGGTGTGACTAAATAAAAAAGTCTTTTAATTGATGGCAGATTTTTCTGTATGTATTTAATAAGCCTGTCTTGGTTTTTTTGTTTCTTTGTTTTATTTCAATTCAATTTTTGATAGCTATGAGTAAAACATTAAACTTTCTGTTAGATACTCTCAGGAAATTGCAAAGGAATATGGAACTAGGAAAACAGTTTCATGGCATTCAAGAGTTTATGACTTTTTTGTGTCTGTTCATTCTTCCAATTCAAGTGAGCATACAGAAAAAAGTCAATTTTGTCAAAGGATAATTGTGAGGTGAATTTTCTACCATTGTTCTATGCCTTACCACTTTTGATAATCACACATAAAAGTTCATTCCAATAAAAAGAGGATAAAAGTCACAAAGGAGTTTGTGTGGAGAATAGTTACTCTTGTAAGTTTTTCCCAGACTAAGTGTAGTCTTTTCGATTTCCTCTATTCAGAGCTTAGAATAAAAAAGCCATTCAATGATCAAATAATTTCTCGCTGCCTTTTGAGTGTCTCTTCACATTTCTTCTGCCATTCTTCCTATAATGGGCAGAAACACTCTGGAGATGATGGCTGATGAGAAAGTAGAGAAATTAGAATAAGACAAAGCTAGTACCATTCTTGGAAGCAGGAACATGAAAGCAGATGCAATCAAGATGGAAAATTGCTCTGAAGCTGAAAGTCCTTGCTAGCAAATTAAGGAAATGGTAGGGATTATGCACTCAGAAGTATGACATGAATGAATCCACTTTTGAAAATGATTTTCAAACATTTATGAAGTCTACTCAGATGAGTTTAAGTATCATATTCTGGGCACAGGAAACCGCTTTTAGGTTCAGTCTCAAGTATTAACCCCTAGAAGGATTAAGGATGAATTTCAAGATAAATTTAAGCACCTCTTGGACATATGACAGATTTAAATTTCAGAATGAGGGGTTCCAACACATTTGACACTTAATTCCCATAGGAGATACCCTGAAAAATACAGACTTTAGGAGTCAACACTATCCTTTATTTATTATTTTATCCTGTAGATGGCAAACTATACAGTTACCTCCATCAGGGGTGTACCAAATGTGGCCTAAGAAGCAACAGAAAACAATTCTAAGGAAAGCCTGACCAACACTATGGTGTAAAGAAGGAATAAGTGAGAGTGGAGGAGACTGCCTAAGAGTCAAGCAAAAGGGCTTTCATGCCTGAGGCTCCTAAATTGGGGGTTTAATCCAGAGTGCCACCAGAAACCAGCGCTGAGTAGTTCTAGTCTCTCATCAAAATAAAATCAAATAAGAGCAAAGAAACCCTCTTGCATGAGGCTCTAACGTCCCAGGTTCTATCCCCATACCACCATAAGCCAGAATTGATCAGTGGTCTGGTGGTCCATCGCTGGGGAACCAGAGACGACCCGAACTGCCCCTGTGGCTACAGACAGACTATGACCCACAGAGTCAACGACTGCCACCTCTCCAGATTCAAAGGAGGTCTTGAAACTTGACATCAGGCTCAACCTGATGCTGTTGACTGGCTACGGAAGAAGGGCAAACGCTAGAAGAAGAAGTGGTCTGGTAAAAATAAAATAATTTTAAAAAAAAGGAATAAACCATAAGAAAAAGACATAAATCAAGAAAAAAATCAGAGTGACGTTTTCTCTAATCCTATGGGGGGAGGGGAACCTTTGGAAATAAATGGTTTTAACATGATAACAGAAGTGATGGTCATACTAAAATTTACTTGTGTTTTTTGTAAAGTTTACTTCAAGTATCTCTTTACTTTTACAGATATCAATGTCTCCAAATTATAAACTCTGTTGCCTACAAATTTTTATTTTTATCAATTTCCTTGGTTCATTATTTTGTTATTGTTGTTGGTGTTTGCTTTGTTTTGCTTAATATTTTTTGCTATTGTTAATTCTTGTGCTGTATAAAGTTGTAATTCCTTAAGTTTGATTGAAATTGATATCTCTCTCTCTCTCTTTTCCAATCAAAAGAAACCTTCACTAAAAGGTGTTTTACTGTTCAGACTGAAACAGATGGGTGCAGAGGTTAAGAAGGAAAGTAACTGACCTGCACCTCAGCTAAGTGCAGGCTTGTGCAGGGTGTGTGTGTGTGTGTGTGTGTGTGTCTGTGTCTGTGTCTGTGTGTGTCTGTGTGTGCATGTGTCTCTGTGTGTGTGTCTCTATGTGTGTGTTTGTGTGTGTCTGTGTGTGTCTCTGTGTGTGCCTGTGTGTATCTACGTGTGTGTGTGTTCATGTGTCTGTGTGTGCATGTGTTTGTGTGCATGTCTCTGTGTGTGTGTCTGTATGAGTGTGTGTGCATGTGTCTGTGTGTGTGTCTCTATGTGTGTGTCTGTATGTGTCTCTGTGTGTGTGTCTGTGTGTGCATGTGTCTGTGTGTGCCTGTGTGTATCTACGTGTGTGTGTCTGTGTGTGCATGTGTCTGTGTGTGCATGTCTCTGTGTGTGTGTCTGTATGAGTGTGTGTGTGTCTGTGTGTGCATGTATCTGTGTGTGTGTCTGTGTGTGTGTCTCTATGTGTGTCTCTGTGTGTCTCTGTGTGTGTACCTGTGTGTATCTACGTGTGTGTGTCTGTGTGTGCATGTTTCTGTGTGTCTGTGTGAGTGTGTGTGTGTGTCTGTGTGTGTGCACATGTGAGCCCTTTGTGTGTAGACAGACTCTTCTCTCCACTTCCCAGCTGAGCTAATCTTCCAGGTTATTTTCTCCGTCCTCATAAGCATCCCAGTTTCTCTGCAGTAATAGAAGAGCTGGCGAGAGTCAACACTCAGCAGTGAGACACACTAACCTAGAAAGCATGGTGGTTCTCGGTGTTTACCGGGACTGTCTGAGGTTGCCGGTGACTAAACGGACAGGTCCACATGGAGGGGAGATGTCTGGGGAGGGCTTCTTCAGACTCTGTCTGGACAGCCACCAGAGTATGAGACCATGGGGACATGTGCCTCTCATACCCAGGGCATATAGTCTTGTCCGTAAATTCCAAGGTCTGGCTGGTACAGGAGTGCTCATCAAACTCAGCTAAAAGTTAAGTCTATTGCACTGATGCTGTCAGTTACAATCCTCTCCCGGAATAATTCTGGCAAAAGAGAAATGAATGAAAATCAGCCTCCTCTCTCAGCTAACTCTCAGACAGCTTTGCCACCCACTCCCGAGCACCTCTATTTCGGAGCTCCGAGGCGAAGGGGGCTGTTGGAAGATTATATAATGCTGGCAGGACAGACAGATAATATTTCCTGAAGCTACTGCATGCCACCCAGAGCATCACCAGCCCATAGCAGTCACTAGAGAAGGCAAGATGTGGTCCAGACACAGCTCAGTGAGAAGATTCCTTCTGGACAAGATAGTGGCAGAAGCCAGTTTTCTGTGTATTTTCTGCATTTTCTCTCTTCAAACCTGCAGGTACCATTCAAGAAAACAAAGATTTCAAGATCCTGTTCACAGAGGATGACACTAACTATTCGGTTGTGACCTGCATTTCTTTTTTTTTAAGAGTGATTCAATATTAATTTACAAAATTGTAAGATAACAAGGGTATAATTCTAAACCATTCCCACCGACAGAGTTCTATATCCCCATTCCCACCACTGGAAACTACAGTGGTTCTCCTAAGGTCACGGATATGGGTTGACTATTATTTCTGTAACGATCTGTCTGTATTTATATATATTTGCCATTTTGTGTATGATCTTCTCTTCTCTTTTTTTTAATATTTCCATGTATTTATTATTGGATAAAGGCAGAGAGAAACGGAGATGAGGGGAAGATAGGGAGAGACACCTGCAGCCCTGTTTCACCACTCATAAAGCTTTCCCCCTGCAGATGGAGCCCAGAGGCTTGAACCCAGATCCTGTGCACTGTAGTGTGTGAGCTTAACTAGGTGTGCCACTGGCCCCCTTCTCTTTCTTTCAAAAAGTCAAACCTACTCCTCTTAATACTTCCAAGTGTCCTTCCTTTTCTTCTTTTCTCTCTCTGGGCCCTGGACATAGAATTGGGGTTTAGAGCCCTCTGATCATCTTCCCCTAATATTTCCCCCCTCTGGGAGTATGGATAAAATAAATAAGGAGTGTGATGTCACTCATATGTGCAACAGAGATGACTAAAGCAAAAGTACCTGCAAAAAATAGTGATTCACTCTCTCTTAGAAGTTGAGAGATGGCCATGGTTAGGGGCAGGGTCACAGGACTTTGGTGGAGGGTTGGTGAGATAGACATAAATATATGAGTGTGAAATTATACCCCTGAAATATTGTAATTTTGTAAACCCACATTGAGTCATTACTAAGAAAAATTGAAAAAAAAATCCCAGTGACACTGTTTTGAGGATAGGGTTGAATAAAACAAATGCATACAATTAATTTGCCTCTTTCCTTTTAGCTTTTCTCAACTCAAGAACACGTAAGTGAATCCACATGGCTCACAATTATTCTGTACACTTCACAGGAGACTATTATCCTGCAATGAACTAAATGACTTCCCTCATCAATTTATGTCCAACAATCAAGAGCAGCTCAGAATATTTGAGAAGGGGATAGTGAAGAACTCTGCATGGATGAAATCCATGAGAGAAGGAATGATTCCATGGTTATAAAACCAGGTGGAGGTAGTTTAAACTGATCAACGGACAATCCAGGCATTTCCTTTTTCTTTCCCGTCTATACGACTCCATTGGCAAGTAGTTGACTGACTCAGAAAACAGAGTATAATTTGCATTTTTATCTCCAGAAAAAAAAAACATTAAGACATTATTTATTTCAGAAGAGATTTGACAAAGTGCAAGACAGAGTTGTATGTCCACTGAAGCCTTAGTCTCAGAGGTCCGGTCTTCCCAGTGACGCTCACTGAGCCCAAGAGAGAGGCCCAGCCCTCACGCTGCAGGTGTTTCCTGTCAGTGGATTTCTTTAATGCCAGAGATGTCTTTCTTGCAGTTGCTCCTACCTCTTTTGGTTATTTTTAAAGAGTAATGAACCCAGATGACTCACCCAGCCCTGCAGGAAAGAAACAAGTCTGAAGCAGCATTAATGGATTAATGGCTGATTTGCAGAATCAACTTTTGAGAAAAAGCAATCAGCCCTGCTTTCTACTCTGGATGACTTTGCTCCCATTATCCTTCTGCTGATGAGGGGAGGACTCAACCCTGTCCAGACGTCATCAGGGACAGTGAAAAGATGAGGACACACACACACACACACACACACACACACACACACACACACACACACTTCCCTATTTTTTACTTTGCTTCTAAAAAAAGTCCTTTTGTTAGGGTTTGCTGTACAGTACCCAGTATCTTGTATATACTGTGCTATTGGTTGCTTCTGATCCACTTGGTCTAGGCTTTTGAGAGAGTCTGCATATCAATTACACAGCCCATATATTAAAAAGATTTAATCTGTGTTTTAAAAAACTTCGAGACATACAATTAATTTTCCCCCTCTCATATTAATTAACTAGTGATTTATATGACTACATTTTACTAGGAGTGTACATAAACACCATTCCCACCACCAAAAGACTGTGACCCATCCCTCCCACCCACTCCCACCCCCCACTGGCCCAGGAAGCTGCATGTCTACCCCTCACCACAGGGTTTTTACTTTGATGCCCTATTTACAATTTGGTCAGGTCCTGCTTTTAGTTTCCCTTTCAGATCTTCTTCCTCAACTTCTGTTGATGAGTGGGATCATCCCATACTCATCTTTATCTTTCTGACTTAGCTCACTTAACATAATTCCTTCTAGCTCTGTCCAAGATGGGTCAGAGAAGGTGGGTTCATTGTTCTTGATAGCTGCATAGTATTCCATTGTGTATATATACCACAGTTTTCTCAGCTTTCAAAGTTAACCCAATTACCAAATAATGTGATGATAACATTAACTATCGATTGTCTTTTTGAACCCTAAGACAGCAGGAACCTCATATCTCCACTATAGAGCCTCTACTTCCCCCAGTCCTGGAACCCTTGGATAGGGCCCACTTTTCCGTATGCCTCTCCCAATCCATATCAAATAATATTGCATCTGCCAATCACAACCTAACCAATGCAACGATTGCCACCTCAACATGCTTCACTTCAGACTGTGTCCAGAGACTTCACATGTGGAATGACAACCCTTCAACTTCATTACTCAGGTGAGACCTTTCCTTTCATAGTATACTCTAATTCTATCCCAGGTGGTTCACTTTCTAACAAAGTCCCAAAACCTAGATATAGACCAGGTTCTGTGAGAGAGAGCATATGTTCACACGTATCCGTAAACTACTGCAAAATATATACCTGAAAGCAGAAGTACACTAGAGTTTGCAGTGAGTACCCCCCTAACACTTCCTCTCCACTATTCCAAGCTTTGGGTCCATGATTGCTCAACAATTTGTTTGGCTTCCTATGTTAACTCTCTTTTCAGTGACCAGGTTCCAGATGTCATCAGGATGCCAGCCAGGCTTCCCTGGACTGAAGACCCCACCGATGTGTCCTGGAGCTCCGCTTCCCCAGAGACCCACCCTACTAGGGAAAGAGAGAGGCAGACTGGGAGTATGGACCGACCAGTCAACGCCCATGTTCTGCGGGGAAGCAATGACAGAAGCCAGACCTTCCACCTTCTGCAACCCACAATGACCCTGGGTCCATGCTCCCAGAGGGATAGAGAATGGGAAAGCTATCAGGGGAGGGGGTGGGATATGGAGATTGGGTGGTGGGAACTGTGTGGAGTTGTACCCCTCCTACCCTACGATTTTGTTAATTTATCCTTTCTTAAATAAAAGAAAAAAAATTCCTTGAGTATTTCCTGTTTAGTTTGTTTTTACTTATGTTTCCTGTCACTACCTCTCTCTCTCTCTCTGTCTCTCTCTCTCTCTCTCCTTTTTTTTTTTGTTTTGTTTTTGTTTGTTGTTTGATTTGTTTGTTTTTTGCCTCCAGGGTTATCACTAGGGCTCTGCCCCAGCACTATGAATCCACTGCTCCTGGAGGCCATTTTTTCCATTTTATTGGACAGAGAGAAATTGAGAGAGGAGGGGGAGATAGGGAGGGAGAGAAAAAGACACCTGCTGACTTGTTTTAGCATTCCTGAAACAGACCCCTTGCTGGTATGTATGTATGTATAATTATCTCTTTATTAGTGATTTAATTTTGATTCACAAAATTACAGATAACAGGGGTAGAATTCCACATCATTCCCACCACCAGAATTCTGCTTCCCAATTCCTTCCATTGGAAACTGCAGTGGTTCTCCCAAGGTCACTGATATGGGTTGACTATTATTTCTATATCTACTTACCTATCTATCTATCTATCTACCTACATTTTTGCCCATTTTTTCTATGGTCTTGTCTTCCCCTACCTCTCTAAGTCACACCTACACTTATTACTAATTCTGAATGTCTTTCCTTTTGTTCCTCTTCTTTCTCTGCATCCTGCTCATCTTCCCCTGACATTTCCCTCCTTCTAGGAGTCTGGACCCAAATTCTTTATGGGGAGCAGAAGGTGGGAGCTCTGACTTCTGTCATTGCTTCTCCACTGGACATGGGCGTTGGCAGGTAGACCCACACCCCCAGCCTGTTTTTATCTTTCCCTAGTAGAGTGACATATATATATATTCTGTCAGTATATCTCTTGGCCAATTGTTTACAGTGTTTCCTTCTAAAGATTATCAAAGATTAGACAGAAAGACAGGGAGAGGGAGACCACTATGACAGCAATGCTTCCCCTAGCTCAGTGGCATTTCCCATGTGGCACTGGGGCTCGATCCTGGCCAGTGTGCCTGTAAGATATCTTTTTGATCCTGCTATTTCCATCAGGGAATGAAAGCAGGGTCTAGTGCCTGTGTGGTATGAGTGGCCTCCCCATGACAACTTTTTCCATTATATACCTTGAGAGAGAAAGAGACTGGGGCATGGGTAGATAGCATAATGGTTATGCTAAGAGACTCTCATGCCTGAGGCTCCAAAGTCTCAGGTTCAATCCCTCCCACCACCACTATAAACCAGAGCTGAGAAGTGCTCTAGTAAAAAAACAATAAATATGTAAATACATAAATAAATACATAAATAAATAAGAGAGAAAGAAGCTGTAGAGTGGTGGTGCCCCTGGCTGAGCATACATGTTACTATGCACAAGGACCCAGGTTCAAGACCCTGGCCCCCCACAGGTATGGGTAAAGTTTCACAAATGGTGAGGTAAGGCTAGAGGTGTCTCTCCCTCTCTCCCCCTTCCCTCTCAGTTTCTCTCTATCCAAATTAACAAACAAATAATAAACATCTTTTAAAAGAAATTCACTGGGAGTCAGGCAGTAGTGCAGCAAGTTAAGCATGCTTGTTGCAAAGCGCAAGGATCCCAGTTGGAGCCCCCGGCTCCCCACCTGCAGGGGAGTCACTTCACAGGCGGTGAAGCAGGTCTGCAGGTGTCTGTCTTTCTCTCCCCCTCTCTGTCTTCCCCTCCTCTCTCCATTTCTCTCTGTCCTATCCAATAAGAATGATGTTAATAACAACAACAATAATAACCACAACAATGTTAAACAACAAGGGCAACAAAAGGGAAAATAAATAAATAAATAAATAAATAAATAAATAAATATTTTTTAAAAGAAATTCATTTTAAAAAGAGAGGACACAGAGAGAGAGAGAGAGAGAGAGAGAGAGAGAGAGAGAGAGAGAGAGAGAGGCTGGAGAAAGAATCACAGAGAGAAATCACAGCACCATTTCTCCATCCATGGAAGTCCCCAAGGTGCTGCCCATGACCTCACCTTGTGGAACCAGTGATCCACAACACAAAAAGGTGTGTAATCTAACTGGAGGGCTATCTCCAGGCCCCTTTTTCCTGTTCTTTTATTCCATTTAGTAGTGTCTCTGCTTTCTATCTTAAACATTAGTCCACAAATAACTGTTCAAACTGCTCGTGTGAACACACAGTGCCATCCACCCACCTGCTCTCATCTCACCCTGTCAGTGAGATGAGATTCCATGGGTCCATCAATAGCTCCACTGGGCATACGGTTCATCATGCCTCCCAGACTCTACTGACAGAGGTGGCCTGAGGTGGCCCTCCATCCAGCCTAGGTCACACCTACACCTGTCTCATCCAAATCTTCTCTCCACACCCATCAGGCCAAGATAAGACACCCCAGAGGGGACCCTGGGAATTGGGGAGTGGAGGAGCCTCGAGATAAAGGAGGATCATTTTCTCAAATGCTGGGAGTGTCCACCGACTAGTCTGGTCAGTCTGGCCTTCCAATAATCGGGAAGCAGTAAGTCTACATGCTTTAGATTTTTTTTTCCTCCAGTTTTATGTCTGGGGCTCGGTGTCTGCACTACAAATTCACTGCTACTGAAGTTAATTTTTTTTCCTTCTTATTTTTTATTTGACAGGATAGAGAGAAATTAAGAGGGGAGGGAAAATACAGAGGCATGGGGCAGTTGGGGGAGGACTCCTGCAGACTGGCTTTACCACTCATGAAGCAATTTCCCTGAAGGTTGGAAATGGGGGGGCTTGAACTCTGGTCCTTGTACTTGCTGATCTGTATGATTAACTGGGTGCACCACTGCTCAGCCCAGTGTTTTGGCTTTTTGTTTGTTTGTTTGTTTATACCAGACTATGGCTTCTGGAAGGACTGGAGTTTGAACCTGAGCCTCTGGTGCCTCAGGCAGGAAGGGCTTTTGCAGAGCCAATATACTATGTCACCAAGTTCATCTTCTGGAAACCTTGACTGCAGAGAAGTGGACAGAGAAGTGCTGACATCTTGGTGATTGCAAGCCGGTGACTGTACAAGGCCCAGCATGAGTTGGATAGGTTTTCAGCACAGTTGAAGGCAAGGAGAGCCTGAGACTAGGACCCCTGTGTGACTTAGAGAAGCCTCCAGCTAACACCAACAGCCAGCCAGCAAAGGCATATGCTGGCCTGCAGCCAAGAAGACCCAGTCAAACTTTTCAGTTAAACAAAGATTCTGTGTTTTGCAGCCAAGTTCAGATGGTGGTATTCCCAAACTCTTTCATTTCAAGTCAACATAACTCAGCTCAACTCAACTCAACTCAATTCAACATAACTCAACTCAACTCAACTCAAGCTTTTTCTTTTTTTTTACTTACTTATTATTGGATAGAGACAGAGATGAACTGAAAAAGGAGGAGGGAGATAGAAAGGGAAAGAGAGACACCAGCAGATGTACATCATCACTCGTGAAGCTTTCACCCTGGTCCATACCAGGGGCTTGAACCCAGGTCTTTGCATACTGTAATGTAAGCACTTAAGCAGGTGCATCACTTCCTTGCCCCCAACTCAAGCTTTCTTTCTACTGAGCTCTGTGGGGTCAGGAAGCTAGGAAAATAATCAAGTTTCCTAGTAAAGTCTTGTAACAAACTTTGGTCTATGGAATGAACTAGAAACAAATGCAGGAGAATAAGCCCACTGAATTGTGAGGAAATCTTGTTGACAAAGAACTGTAAACCCAGTGTTTGCTTTTTTTTTTTTTCCCTCTCTGGTGTTTTAAAAGCATTCATGGTGGGGGCTTCCCCAGCTCACCTAAGCCTGTACCATGTTCCAGAAAACTAGATAAGAACTTTCTCCCCAGACAACCAATTCAAACCATATCAATAATTACATCTATGGGGGCCTGGGAGGTGGGTTAAGTGTACGTAGTATGAAGCACAAGGACCTGCTCAAGAATCCGGGTTCGAGCCCCACCATCAACTTTTAGTGAGACATCTCAAGCAGTCAAGCGGGTCTTCAGGTGTGTCTCTTCCTCTCTTCCTCTCTCTCTCTCCCCCTCCCTTCTCAATTTCTCTCTGTCCTATCCAATTAAAATGGAAAAAGTGGCCACAGGAGCAGAGGATTTATAGTACAGGCACTAAGCTCCAGTGATAACCCTGGAGGCAAAAAAAAAAAAATTAAAAAAATAAAATATATTTTAAAAAGAAAACATTTTTTGAGTCAGAAGAGAGATGTCAGTCTATACAAGATATCTATTAAAGAAAATTCTAACTTTAGGAAATAGATCTGATTCTTCTCCCAGCTAGTCTTTCCAAGGACATTTGTAAGTCACTTACTTACATGGCTTCAGAGCTCCAGGACTGATCAAAATATGAAGTATGACCCAGATGTTACAGAAATCCAGACTAAGTGTGTCAGCTGAGCAATAACAGATCAATTCTAAGCATATATATTGCCCCCACATCCATTTATTCAACAGTACTGCCTTTACTTCCTTTCTAGTTCACCCCTGCACTTATTACCTCTTCCTGGTGTCTTTCCTTTTTTTCTGTCTTCTCTCTCAGATAAGGGAATCTGCCTGCTTTTCTTTAATGTTCTCCAAATTCACTTTCCTTTCAGTGATGGTATAAAAACAAGATTCTTTTTTTTTATTATTTTTATATTTTGTTTTATTTTTTATTTTTTATTTATTTATTTATTTTTTACATTTTTTTTAATTTCTTTTTTCTAATTTCTTTATTGGGGAATTAATGTTTTACATTTGACAGTAAATACAACAGTTTGTACATGCATAACATTTCCCAGTTTTCCATATAACAATACAACCCCCACTAGGTCCTCTGTCATCCTTTTTGGACCTATATTATCCCCCACACCCATTCCAGAGTCTTTTACTTTGGTGCAATATGCCAACTCCAGTTCAGGTTCTACTTGTGTTTGCTCTTTTTTTTTAATCTTTTTTTTTTTTAAAAAAAAAACAAGATTCTTGATGGCAAACACTTTGAATCCTGGTGTAATGGGGGTTCAGAGCAATTTGGTTTACTTCCCCTCTCATTTGACTTTGAGTCTGGACCCAGATTCTTTATGGGGAGCAGAAGGTGGGAGTTTTGGCTTCTGTCATTGCTTTTCCACTGGGCATGGGTGTTGGCAAGTGGATCCACACCCCCAGCCTGTGTCTGTCTTTCCCTTGTGGGGCAGGGCTCTGGGGAGGGGAGGCTCCAGGACATGTGGGTGAGGGCATCTACCCAGGATAGATCATAGTACAAGCTACATCTTTTTAAAATGTTCCTATGTATAAATAAGAGCAAAAAACAGAGTATCACACTGACAACAGAAGGTCAAACTTGGGACCGTAGGCACACAAGTACGGCACTCTATCCGCTCTTCCACATGGACTAGAGATCCAAGGGGTCAAGTTGTGGCTCACTCTGAAAATGTTGTGAGATGACTTTGTGTTAGTGGACTGTTAGCAATCCCCACACCACAGCAAGAACCACCACAGAAGCCTGCTTTGTTTGCCAATCTGAGTCCAGTCCCCCTTAGGCTTTCAGAAGAGCCTGACTACATCTCACACTGGAACTCAGCTGTAGAGCATCTTGTGTTCTGTGGCTGGAGGCTACCTTGTAACCAGCCCCAGAGGTCTCCCCAGGCCTGATCACACACACTGTCTGCCGCTCACAATGTGTGCGAAAGTCTTCTCCCATCTCAGATTCCATCGGAGGCTTTGTTCTAGGACTTTAAAATTCTTTTTGGGGTGTCTCCTAATCACAGATAGCAAAAGAAAGTTCCAGGCAGCAGCAAAAATCTGTGACCGCAAATAGCTGTTCATAAAATTGCTGAAGCCAGAGAGAGTGTAGGAATATCATCACTCTCTCCAGAGAGGAAAGGAATTAAATTGCAATGGGAGAGAAGATCTGCACAGGGGTGGAAAAGGAGTTGTTGGCATGTAGGTCTTTACGCTTGGAGGTCAGATGCTTTTGTATGTCGTTCATCAAAAGAACACAGGGTTCTTCTCACCTGGGAAGAAAAGGTGGAACAAAGGCACAGAGTTTGTCTTGGTTTCTTAACCCTGTTAGGCATGGCAGCCTGAATCCATGGATCATAAAAGCACAAGGAAATAGACAGAATTATCTGTGTTTTTGAGGAGACTGAAAAATGATTCTTATAAATGACTAAAGACAAAATCAACCTGGGTTTCAGGGAAAAAAAGCCACAGAATCTGATTATGAAAAGCACAAGTTTTGTGGCCGAGAGATGGGCATTTCATGCAGTGGTTTTGCCAGTGAGGGGTAGTTCACTTTAAACAAACCTCTTAGAATTTCTGTATAACAGTGTCCTCTCCTCTAATGTGGTGGCTTATAAAACTGGGCTTCAATCAGTTGAAGGACAAACCAGGAATTTATATAGAGTGTTAAGCAGTTGGCACCTAGGATATTTCCAGTAAACTCCACAACATTTGTGGATAATGTAGAAATAGAATTTACACTGAAAATCTTCACAAAGATAGAAGAGAAAGAAAATGATATTGCAGAGTAGAGACTGAGCCTGAATGTGCTGTGTGTCACTGACAATAGGCTAAGGACTCACAAAGGTGGAATGAAATCCCACCATTCTGGGGGTCAGGCGGTGGCACAGTGGGTTAAGCACATATGGCACAAAGCTCAGGGACCGGCGTAAGGATCCCGGTTTGAGCCCCCGGCCCCCCACCTGCAGGGGAGTCGCTTCTCAGGCGGTGAAGCAGGTCTGCAGGTGTCTATCTTTCTCTCCCCCCTCTGTCTTACCCTCCTCTCTCCATTTCTCTCTGTCCTATCCAACAACATCAACAATGGCAGTAATAATAACCACAACGAGGCTACAACAAAAAAGGGGGAAAAATGGCCTCCAGGAGCGGTGGATTCATGGTGCAGGCACCAAGCCCAGCAATAACCCTGGAGGGGAAAAAAAAAGAAAGAAATCCCACCTTTCTCCATGGCCAAGGAAATGTAAGCTATAACTTACTTATTTTTTTAATTTTTTAAATATTTATTTATTCTTTTTTGTTATCCTATCGTTATAAGTATTGTTGTTATTGATGTCATTATTGTTGACAGAGAGAAACAGAGAGAAATGCAGCAAGGAAGGGAAGACAGAGAGGGGGAGAGAAAGACAGACACCTGCAGACCTGCATCACTGCCTGTGAAGCGATTCCCCAGCAGGTGGGGAGCCGGATCCTTACACTGGTCCTTGCGGTTTGCACCACATGCACTTAACCTGCTGTGCTACTGCCCAACTCCCTAGTGTTTCCTTTTTTATAAATAAATAGATAGATAGATAGATAAATAAATAAGGAATCCTCAAGCTGGAGGGCCTAGCAGAAGCTTCATCAGAGTGCTCATGCTAAATCCGCATGATGAAATGAGATAAGCAAAGACACCTCATATCTCTTTAGCACAAAGTAGTTTAGCAGCTTGGAGGCAGCTAACCTACTTGCAGCATGCATTTCAAACAGACCTCGACCTGGTCCTCAAGAAAGATTTTAGTGGACCCTGAAAGTCTTACTTAGCTTTTGAAAAGGCTCTACACACATCTCAAAGAGACAGGGAAATAACCTAACATGACAAGGGTTCTGTACAAGAAATGAGAAAAAGTAACCTTCTTCCCTTATTTTGATCAAGCAGATTATTATACCTCTTATTTTTAAATGATTGTGTGACCTCCTCATCAACTGGTTATCAAGTGTTCTAGGGAGAAAAAAAGAGAAAAAGAAAAAGAAGAAAGAAAAAGTCTGCTGAAGTGAGAAGGATGTTGATATATTGCAAACGTTACGTGAGACACAGTAGTAAGAAAACTGTGGGAAGACAGACAAGGACCCAGAGGCTCAGAGGAGAACTCAGGAATAGGCAGAAGCATCATGGAGAATCCAGCATCAGAGAAGTGAGTGAGAGCTCTAAACCTCAGTGTCGACCCACACTGTGGATTCCTACAGCGGATACAGGGTGTGCAGGGCAGTAGTTTAGTCCTGAGGACTTAGTGACGTCACAGTCAAAGCAAGACAATGTATTTCTCTGCTTCAGAACCTCATGTCCAAGTTGTTTCAGCTGCTTTAAGCAAAAGTTTAGAGATTAGTGATGGGGGGATTAATTCAGACTCAAGAAATCTGTAGACTAGAAAAGTAATCTGGGGTGTGTGTGTTTCCATTAAACACTTTACAACACTATACAACTTTAGGAATATATATATATATATATATAGGTGACAACAAAATGTACAGTTTTACATGACTCACCACCAAATTCCAGAGCCCCTATGCCAAAGAGAGCCTTCCGACTATCTAATTTCTTCTGCTCCACTTTCTCCACAATAGCTATCATGCTTTCCAGAGATAGTTTACTTTTGCAAGTTTGTTTTAGTGGCTTTACTGCTACACATGACAACTCAGCTTTTGGTATTTTCAGAAATGTCTACTATTCTCTATTGCTGGGAGCCGGCTCCGGCAAAAGTAATTCAGAGTCCCTGAAGGAAAGGGGGAGTTGGTGAGATGAATGACGTGAGAGACACATCACTGCTTCAGGTGCAGGAGAGAGGCGTCTCTGTCCTCTCTCTGCAGAAGTTTATTATTTAGACACTTTTTGCCCGGGTGTAGTTGACATTATGTAAGATTATTTTCATTAACATCAAGGATACAGATGACATCATATATAATTATTTTCATTAACATCAGGAATAACCTTAAACGACATTATTATTATTATTAGTAGTAGTAGTAGTAGTAGTAGTAGTAGTATGTTTTCCTTAGAGAGTTCCCTAGGTCTGGGGCATTCCTGCTCTCCCTTTGAAAGTTTCTTGGGTCTGAGGTAATCTAAATCTACCCTTGAAGGTTTCCTTGGTCAGGAGTAGTCTAAATTTTCCCTTGAAAGTTCCCTTGAAATGACCATCTGCGTTTTGACCATCTCCCTGTTCTGTATGAATAAACATTTTTCTCTGGAGCTAAATCTAATAGCTTTTCTTCTTAACCCATTCTTGGCTAACTAGATCATAATAGGCTGTCCACCTACAGAAATCCTCCGCTGCAAAGCAAGCACACACCATGGGGTCTCCCCCCATCCCACTAACCCCCGCACATAGGAACGTTCACCAACCCCTAGCCCACGAAGGTTCGCTTACCTCTACCCACACATCCCAACATCAGCTATTCAGCTGCAGGACCCAACACTCATCGTGGATGCCTGCAAGTGAAAGCAGGGTGTTTGGGGGTGAGGGCAAGCAACAGGACCTCTGCACATCTAAATAGAGACACAGTCTGCCACCCAGCCACAAGCCCCTGGCCTGAGTCCAGCTGCCCGAGAAGCTGCAGTGCCGACAAAAAGCCTCCCAATGGGTACAGCAGCCTCCACTCCTGGGCCATCTTTAGTCTTGTCACACTCACTGCCCATAAGTGTTGTCACTGTGCGCTTCCCCTGGGAATCTCTTTCTATTGTCCTCAGGTAACATTGGTGTGTTTGCAATATAGCTAATAAGTCCACAGTTTATCAATGTAATTAAGAAACAAATAGCTTTGGTCAGTCAAGAACTTCCTGCTCTGCAGTAGGTTCCAGTCTGTTCACACTTTGTCTGGCAACAGAAGTGACTTCACCTCCGCCATTATACAAAAAGGATGAATAGTTTCAGTTCGGTCCTGGCTTGCTCAGACTTCGACAGACAGCAGCCTTGATGTCACCTCCACCACTCTATCAAATCCAATGCCATGGAGAAGAACAACAAAAATTCATTCTGGGTACCAGGTGGTGGCACACCGGGTTAAGCGTACACAGTACAAAGCACAAGAACCCACACAAGGATCCCAGTTCAAGCCCCTAGCTCCCCACCTGCGAGGAGGATGCCTCACAAGCAGTGAAGCAGAACTGCAGGGGCCCAGCTTCCTCTCTTCCCCCTGTATCTCTCCCTCCTCTCTCCATTTCTCTTTTTCCTATACAAAAAAAATGGAAAAATAAAATTTCACTCTGTCCCATCCAATAAAATGGCCACCAGGAGCAGTGGATTCGTAATGCCAGCACTGAGCCCCAGCAATAAATCTGGGAGCAAAAAGAAAAAAAAAGCCATTCTGATCTGAGCTTGAACTCAATTCATTTTTCTGCTACCTAGTCCAAACTCATTTTTTTATAATCTTTGAATGATTTTATAATATACTGTGTGAATAGCAGAAGAGTAAATGATAGAGAAAGTAAACCAAATGGTTCTGAATCCCCATCCAACTGTTTATTACCAGGAATCTTTTTTTTTATTTAAGCTTTTTTTAATTAATTTTCCCTTTTGTTGCCCTTGTTTAACATTGTTGTGGTTATTGGTGCCTTTGTTGAATAGGACAGAGAGAAATGGAGAGAAGAGGGGAAGACAGAGGGGGGAGAGAAAGATAGACACCTGCAGACCTGCTTCACCGCCTGTGAAGCGACTCCCCTGCAGGTGGGGAGCCGGGGGCTCAAACCGGGATCCTGACACTGGTCCTTGAGCTTTGCGCCACCTGCACTTAACCTGCTGTGCCGCCGCCCGACTCCCAGGAATCTTATTTTTATGCCATTACTGAAAAGGAAGCAAACCTGGAAAACACCAGAGGAAATCAGGTACAGTTTCTCTTATCTGAGAGAGAAGAGGAAAAATCAAAAAACATTTGGAAGTAGTAGTATGTGTAGGGGTGACTTAGGAAGTGAAGGTAGAACCATTGAAAAAAATGGGGGAAATATATATATACAGAGAAATAAATAGCTATAGACTCATACTGATGACCATGAGAGAATTCCTGTGGTTTCCAGTGGAGGGAATGAGGACACAGAACTCTGGTGTCGGGACCATGTGGAATTATACCCATGGCACAGTGCACTTGTCACTATGCACAAGAACTCGGGTTCAAGTCAACGGTCCTCACCGCAGGGAGGATCTTCATGATCAGTGGAGCAGGGCTGCGGGTGATTGTCTCTATCTCACTCTCCCCTATTGATTTTTTTCTCTCTCTATCAAACAAATAAATTCTTAAAATATTTAAGAATAAACAAGTAAACTTACATCTCAGCTGGTCTGTTTTCAGCTATCAGTACTCAGGGCATCCTAAAGCAACCAGCACTAAACCAATGTTTGAACAGCTCTCTAATGTATGCTCAGGGTTAAGCTGCCCTAGCCAGGGGTCAGGGGCCAGGATTCAGGGTTCCTAGCCAATTCTGTCTGACACTACACCTGCAGCCACTGTACCCCAGGTCTCCACCTCTCCCACCTCATCCCTTCTCACAGCTCCTGTGCTCCCCACAAATTAGCAGAGCAGAGCCAGATTTGCCATAATGATCCCAAAGAACTCGCTTTGTCCTCACTACAGATTCACCACATCCATCTGGAGACACAGGCACTGAGGGAAACAAAAAGGGGGGCAGACAGAGCAGTTAACCGCATTACAGGCTGGGAAACTGAACCGGTCTTCACAGACAGACCAGGATGCATTCTCACTGCTCCTGTCTTTATCTGCACCCCAGTTTTCGTGCCTGAAATAAATAGAAGACAGGCCCACTTTAACTCAATTGCAACTTTAGGAATGGTTGTAGGTAATTGATGCTGTTCTCTGAGCCCAACCTACAGAGTTCTTGCTCCGTGTGTCCGGACTGACCATCATGCAGTCATCTCCTCCTATCTTCTATGCTATGGAAAAAAATGACGTTCAGATCACAAAGGAAAGTCTTTGTATTCATTTTGTCCAATTCTAGAAAATAATGAGATTCCATAAGACAGTGGGGTGGAAGGAGGTGGCATATTGCGGATGGCAGAGACATGGGGTGCGTGTTTGGGGCAGATCTTATAGTGTACCCTTGTGGCAACAGCAGTCTATAGAGCGAAATATTCTCAGTAAAAATTAGGTAGCGTTTTCCCTTTATTTCAATGATTCTCTATCTCTCTAAAAAAAATGCTAACAATTTAAAAAGCAGAACATGGTTTTAACAACAGAAAAAGAAAAAAAAATCAAATTGTGGGGCCTGGTGTTGGTGCACTTGACTGAGTACACAAGTCACCGAGCACAAGGACTCAGGTTCAGGCCTCCAGTACCCGCCTTCAGGGGGAAAGCTTCACAGTTAGTGAAGCAGGGGCTACAGGTGTCTCTCTGTCTCTTCTCTCCCCCTCTCTATCTCCTTCCCTCACAATTTCTCTCTGTTCTAACAAATAAAACATGAAAAATAATTAAAAAAAAAAAAAAAGAAGTGTCTCTTCTTTGTGTTTGCTGCATGTGCACCAAGCTTGGGTCATCTCATGACCCAGGACTAATTTGGTCTCATCTCCATAGCTGAATACTCTCTCTCTTTCTCTCTGTCTCTCTGGAAGGTAAAGCCACCTTCCCATTCAGCAATAAGTTCTCCACAAAATAATAATAATAATAATAGGCTCTGCGCCCTATCTAGTGTAGGTTTTACTAAACCCATTTGCATTTAGAAGTTGGCTAAAAATACATATACACAGCAAAAAGTCTCCAATGTCAAGCTGTCCCAATCCCCCATCTAGTTGCCCCTGGGGTGGCAGGCTATAAGGCCATTTGACCACGAACAAAACAGTGTCCTGCCGTCCTCTCACTTGCTAGTGGGAATTGAGTAGAATTCCCCGAATATGGGAGTCAGATGGTAGCATAGCAGGTTAAGTGCACGTGGTGCAAAGTGCAAGGGTCGCTGTAAGGACCCCGGTTTGAGCCCCCGGCTCCCCACCTGCAGGGGAGTCGCTTCACAGGTGGTGAAGCAGGTCTGCAGGTGTCTGTCTTTCTCTCCCCCTCTGTCTTCCCCTCCTCTCTCCATTTCTCTCTGTCCTATCCAACAACGACAACATCAATAACAACAACAATAATAACTACAACAATAAAACAAGGGCAACAAAGGGAAAATAAATAAATATTTTTAAAAAAGAATTCCCCGAATATTACAGATTACAGAAACACTAGGAAATGCCTCGGCACTCAGAGCATTTGGTACTGCAATATGGCTTGGTCTACTCTGCATTTGATTTGTCGTTCTGTCTGTCTCCGGGTAAAAATAGCAGGCATTTGGTTAACTCATGTAGAATTTACAGGGATGTGAATTTACAGGGATGTAAATGTCTCTGTGCCATGACATGATAAAGAGACTTTACCTTCAGGACAAGCTCCTTTCAGTCAACAGATTGTGCAGAGCTTCAGTCAGAAAACAGAGAGAAGCAAGAGAGGGAAGTGTTGTTTCAACGTCCTCACAAAAGAATAACATCTCAAGGGGAGAAAGGCACTCTCACCAAAGGCCAGAGCCATTTCTCAATTGTCTCTGCAAGACGACCCCAGGAACAGGTCAATCAGGCCCCAGGAACAAAACTTCATCCCAGGAACAGCACCCAGGCACCAGCAAAGAGTGAGCCAAGGGAGAAAGTGCTGGAAACTCCCAAGATGCTTTCAGGGAGTACCACTCAGCCCGGAATGTTACTTATACCTTCAGGAATGCAAGTCCCATGCTCGAGCTCTGAGCTACCGTGGCAAGCATGAAGTCTTTTGCTGTGTTTTCTGGTTCTTGTCTCTTTGTTAATATGTGTATTTATTTGTTGACTTTTGTATAGAGACAGAGAGAAATTGAGAGAGAAGGACAAAGGGGTGCACACATGTTGGATAGTATGCCAGCTCCCCCTGGCTTAAACACCAGTATGTCTGTATGAGATCAATTTGATCCCATTCAAAGCAGCGGTCTATTTACATAAATCACATTTACATTTACATAAAGCACCACACTCCCTCCAGGGCATTGGTGGTTCAGTGGTAGAATTCTCACCTGCTCCGCCCCCTCTCCTTGTCACACCCTGATCTTCCACCAGTCACTTTTCGCTCCACCCTCTCTATGTCACATCCTGTTTCCACCCTACTTGGAGAGTATAAAAACACCTGCTCTTCTGATTAAAGACACTTGGAAATTGCTTTCCGGCTCCGAGGGTTGCAGAGTGTATCTCCTGCGAAGTTAGTGCGGCACGAGTTCCTGATCCCTCTCCCACGCAGTAGCCTAGATCAACTCCAGTTGAGTTCATTCCAACCCAGAGAGCACTAGCTCGGGAAGAAGTACCCTCAGGCTATCCCAGCACACACACACACACACACACCTGCAGTACTACTTCATCTCTCAGGAACATCGCTCCCCTGCGTGAGGGGATTAGACCAGGGGTTTGAACCTAGGTCCTTACATACTGCAATGTGTGTGCTCAACTAGGTGTGCCACTGCCTGGCCCCTGTCTTCTCATTCTTGATGCCACCAGAAATTATTAGACTTGAGATATCTACTCACATACCCAGGAGACAATTGGAGTCAGTAGAATAGACCCAGGAAACCTCAATTTTCTCTTATTGAATGTAAGGCACTTGGGTGGGAGTGATAGCATAATGGTTCTGCAAAGAAACTTTCATGCCAGAAGACCCAAAATTTCAAGTTCAAGCCCCAGAACCACCATACAACAGAGCTGAGCAGTGCTATAGTAAAATGATGATGATGATGATGATGATGATGATGATGAAGACATTTTATGAAATGAAAGGAAGGCACTGATGCCATATGCAAGGATTTCTGGGAGTCTGAGCTCACTCTGCTGTGATCATGAAGACACAAATGGGGAGACCTGGCTTAGAGCAGTTGGTGATGAACAGCACACCTGACCTGAAGGCTCATACTCAGAGACACTTAGACAAAGGCCAGGGAGGCACATCACCTTGCTGAGCACAGAACTTGCATTCCTGAGGCCCTGGTGTTACAGGGTCAGTCCCCGGAACAACCCTTCCAATCCTCCGCCAGAGCTGAGCAGATCAGTGCTCTCTGCTCTCTCTCATCCGCCTCATTCATTCTCTCATCTAATAAATGCAGAATAAAATACATGAGAGACCACAGGCCAAAGCTTTACCTCCAGTAAAAATGTCAAAGCAAGGGAGTCGGGCGGTAGCACAGCAGGTTAAGCACACGTGGCACCAAGAGCAAGGACTGGCGTGAGGATCCCAGTTCGAGCCCCCAGCTCCCCACCTGCAGGGAAGTCACTTCACAAGCGGTGAAGCAGGTCTGCAGGTGTCTGTCTTTCTCTCCCTCTCTGTCTTCCCCTCCTCTCTCCATTTCTCTCTGTCCTATCCAACAATGATGACATCAACAATAATAACTACAACAACAATAAAAACAAGGGCAAGAAAAAAAGAAAAATATTTTTTAATAAATAAATAAAATGTCAAAGTAATTTCAGAAACCAGATAGAGTGGTTATCGAACTGATATGCAAAAAACACATGTGGGCAAGAAGAAGGAAAGGAAATTGAAATATTAGAATGAGAGGTGGTTCTCCGTTACAGTCTATTTAGCATTACAACAATAAGCAAGAAGTCGCAATCAAGTATCATGAAACTGTGTGACTAGAAAGAAGAGTAACGTGAACGCATAGATGTTTTGAAGTTGAGATGTTTACTGCACACAGTGGGACCAGAGGTTATACCAAGTCTGGGGAGACATCAGCAGACAACAGGCCTGGTGTGGTTGAGGCCAAGTAGTGACTCACAGGGTAGAGTGCAGGTGTTACAATGTGCAAGGACTCCAGTTCAAGTCCCAGTCCCCATCTGCAAAGGGAAATCTTTATGCACAGTGAAACATTGCTGCAGGTGTCTCTTTCTCTCTCCCTCCTTCTTTCCTCTTTTCCTTTTAATTTCCTCTCTGTCTCTGTCAAGTGAATCAATGAATGGATCAATGAAGTGATGTGGCTGGTCCCTGGCCTCCTGAATCTATTAGCCCAGTGGTGAGAAGGGGTAGTAACCAAGAAAATGATTTTATAAAAATTGAAAAGCTCAATGCATGCAATGAAAGAACACAATGGAGAAATCAAAGTTAACAATTTGCAGAATTAATGTATTCCAGATCAGAAGGCCAAGGCCGTAGAGACCTCCCCAGAAGGTGACCTGGAAGGAGGAGGTAAAACAGTGACATGTGGATTGGAGGAGAGAGTCACAGACCAAGAAACCAGCAAAAACAGAAGCCTGGAGCATTTAGAGAAGAGAAGTTCTCACGCAAAGAGCATTCGAAAAATAAACAAGTCTTTAGAAGCTCCTTCTTCTTCTCCCAGGATCTCTCCTACTTCCTCTTGGCTTTCACTGCACCTGAGAAGAAAATAATAGCAGATCTCTTTTCCATCTAAATGTTATAATCATCTTCAATGTTACAAATACAATTGCAAGGAAGACTCAAACAAAAGTAAACCAATAGGACTACATAATTAAAAAGTTTTGGCACAACAAAAGAAACCACAACCCAAAGAGACCTCTTACAGAATGGGAGAAGCTCTTTACATGCCATACATCAGACAAAAGGCTAATAACTGAAATTTATAAAGAGCTCAGCAAACTCAGCAACAAAAAAAAAATGACCTCATGCAAAAATGGAGTAAGAATACAAACAGAATATTCACTGAAGAACAGATACAAAAAGCCAACAGACACATGAAAAGAAAATTCTTTAAGTTATTGATTGTCAAAAGAAATTAAATAAAGACAACAATGAGATACCATTTTACCCCCATGAGAATGTCATACATCAGAAAGGACAGTGACAACACATGCTGGAGAGGTTGTAGGAACAAAGAACCCTCCTCTCTGCTGGTGGGAATGTCAGTTGGTCCAACCCCTGTGGAGAGCAGTCTGGAGAACGCTCAGAAGGCTAGAAGCGGACCTACACTATGACCTTGTAATTCCTTTCCTGGAGATCCATATTAAGGAGCCAAACACACCCATCCAAAAAGATCTGTGTGCACCTGTGTTCACAGCAGCACAATTTGTAATAGCCAAAACCTGGAAGCAACCCAGGTGCCCAACAACAGATGAGTTGCTGAGACAGCTGTGGTCTATATACACAATGGAATACTACTCAACTCTGAAGAATGATGAAGTCACCTTCTTCACCTCATCTCGGGTGGAGCTTGAAAGGAAAATGTGAGGTGAGATCAGCCAGAAAGAGAAGGATGAAGATGGGATGATCTCACTCATGGGCAGAAGTTGAGAGATCAAAACAGAAGGGAAAGCACACAGCAGAACTTGGCCTGGGTTTGATATCTTGCTCTAAAGTAAAGGACTTTGGGGGTGGGAGTGGGAGGCTTTCAGGTCCTGGTGCTGATGGTAGAGGAGGACCTAGGCTGGGAGTGAGAGCATTTTGCAGAAAACTGAGAGATTTTACACATGTAGTACCAACCGTTTTTTACTGTTGACTGTAAACCAATAATCCCCTCAATAAAAAAATAAAAACAGAATGTTCTTTGCATGGATGGGTATTGCTTAGCTAGGAGTCCATGGTGGTTGCGGAGGGAGAAGCCAAGAGTAAAGGTCAGGGAGGAGCTGGTGAGCATCTCTGCAGAGATTCTAGAGGCTGTTCTCCAGAGAGAGAGAGTCGCAGTGGACCTCAGCCTTCCGCAGGGAGTAGACGGAACTGACCTGGCAACTTGTCTGGTGATCTGTGTAGTCATGGGAGTCATCTGGACAGCAGGGAGACTGCATCTTCCTTTTCTCTTTCACTAGCTCGCTGCTCTTTTTGCTTCCTTCTTTAAACAACAAACTCCAAGTAGGGTGGAGGGTAGGATGCTATTTTGGAGCAGGTGTTTCCACCACTTTCTCAGGTTTCTGGCACATTGGAGGGAAACCGATACTTCTGATATTAATTAGCTCTTAAAGTGGCCAGCACCAATTCTCAGCATCTGGTATCAAGTCCCAGGTAGAAAGGCATCTACCCTCCAAATGCTGGCTCTGAGGCTGCCTGGTGGAGCCACCAGAGAGCTCACTGAGTTGACCTGGGACAGGTCCGTACCTGGCAGACATACACCCTGATTTGCCAGGTTTTATTCCTAGACTCAGTTCCTGGACTGCAGAGAGAGAATCCAAAGGAATTCTTTTCAGTTTTCAAATGTCCTGTTACAACAAGCTAGGGTCCAACGTGGAAAGGTGTCTGCTTTGTGGGTACGTCTGTTCAGTGAGCAGTCTGTTCCTGTATAGACTAACTACTGAGGGGTCGCAGGGCAGAATGCAAAGTGAGGAGTAGCTATTACACACTGTGGTGTAGCCATGGACCTTCCTCTTAGTAGAAATGCACTTAATTCCCCCTAGGAAGCCCTCGAATTAAGGTAAGCCAGAACCAGGGCAGTGAAGTGAGAGGTAAAGTAGGGATATTTGAAAAGTATCCCAGCCACCTGTTTCCCCACACTGCCCAGTATTAGAGCAGAAAGGCTCAGCCCATAGTGGATAAACTCAGTTATTCTTGGACTGAAGTTCTCACTGACTCTTCTGTGCATTTGATGATCTCCTTTATGAAAACACAAAGAATTATTATGTGGAACTACTCTAGCAGAAACCACAAAAGGGAAAATGCTTCACAAGTGATGAAGCAGGGCTGCAGATGTATCTATCTATCTACCTATCATTATCTATCTATCTCTCTATCTCCACTCCCCTTTCAATGTCTCTCTGTCTCTACCCAATAATACATACATAAAAATATTTTTAAAAATAAAGGCAGTACATGAGTGGGTTTATATCTGGCTGAAAAAAGAATGTTAGAAAATATTATCTCTATGAACTTGGGAGCAGGGAGCTCCAGAGAGAAGCTGCTTGTTGAATGAAGTGATAAAAAAAAATCATCTGGTTCAGGCTGAGATAGATGACAAGAGCCTCCAATGACACCACCAAGCCTCAGAACAATCTTGATTGACATGATTGATGAAGTGAAACCATTTGCATGACATTCCACAGGGATGTGGAAAATCTGCCTTACACAAAATGAGAGAGACTTGACCAAACAGATATATAGTCTTAGTTTGCTATCAGCTCAAAATGAAATAGCAATATGACACAGCAATTTCCATATGTTCTAATAAAAGAATAATATACCAACAAAAAGCAGTAGCAAAATCCAACTCTGCTATATTCAATTCTTCTTTGGGATGTAAACAAATAGATTAGCTCAGAAAATGATTGAATTAATAAAAGTTCTGGAGGGCTGGTGAGACAGCATAATGGTTATGCAAAAGGCTCTCATGCCTGAGGCTCTAAGGTCCCAGGTTCAATCCCCAGCCCACCATACACCAGAGCTGAGCAGTGCTCTGGTACCTCTCTCTCTTTTTAAAAATAAAATAAAATATTAAAAATAAATAAATGAGTAAATAAATAAAAGTTCTGGAAAGAACACCACTTGAAGAAAAAAGGAAATGCCAACAGAAGGTGCTTACGTGCTTTCAAAGAAGGATTGCATAGCAAGTGGAAAAACGCTTTGAAAATTCAGTTCTGCTTTGTCTGAGTCTTTGCTTAGAGTCCTTCAATGGTTGCCTATTTCCGCCAAAGGGCAAACTTCTTGTCTTGTTTTATAAAAGTCCTTCAGGTGCAGCTTCAGACCCAGGGTGGAACTTATAAGACAATATTCAAAGTCTGGAATCCACCTACCATGGGAAGCATGAAAATCCACAGAAACACAGACCTTGGTTGCTCTAATTCACTGCACCTCTCATCCCTACACAAGCCAAGGGATCCTATGAATGATTATTCTATCTCTCAGGAGAGTCATTTTTTCTTTTAATTGTTGGGTATATCTATTCACAGAACTGCGACATTGTTGTATCATTCTACATCAGTCCCACCACTAAAGATTTGTCCCCACCCTCCTACCTCCCAAAAGATGACCACCAGAGTTCTCACAAGGTTTAGAGAAAGCTGGCTTCCTTCTGTTTTTTCTCAGGTTGACATGATTCAGATCACTAGACTCTATATATGAGTGAAACCATATGGTAGTTGTCTTTCATCTCTTTTTTCAAATTATTTATGTAATTATTATTGGATAGAGACAGAAAGAAATTGAGAGGGGCGGGGGAGATAGGAAGAGAGACAGAGAGACACCTGCAGCCCTGCTTCACCACTTGTGAAGCTTTTCTCCACAGGTGGGGACGAGGGGCTTGAACCTGGGTCCTTATGCCCTGTAATGTGTGCATGTAACCAGGTACACCACCACCCAGCGGTCCCTGTCTTTCGTCTCTTTATGTATTTCACTAAGCATCATGGAACCTCCAGTTCCATCCATTTTATCCCAAAGGACACAGTATCATCTTTTTGATTGCAGAATAATATTCCATGGAGTCTACATCCCATAATTTCTTTATCCAGCCATCTGCTGATAGGCATTCAGGCTGCTTCCACTCTGGCTGTTATAAGAAATGCAGCTGTGAACATGGGGGTGCATAGGTATCTCTGAATTAGCGTTTGAGTGTCCACTAGATAAATGCCTAAACTGAGATTTCTGGGTTATAAGGTAATTCCACTTTTATTTGTTTAAGGAAGGAGAGCAAAAAAAAAAATTGTCACCAGTGTGAGAAAGTCATAAGACAGGAAAAACTTTCTCAAGTTCAGAGAGCACTTCCTCTGTTCCTTACCAAGTCAGACCTCTCCAACTCAGTCCTTCAAAAAGTACCACCGGCCACACAAGGAAGAGACATCTTTTGGGCTCTCTGGACCCACAGCAGACAAGCCGCTGCTCTCCTGTGACTTCCTGCACTGGGGGTGATCTATGAATTAGCAGCAGGAACCTCCTTAAGTCTCGGGGCAATTCTGCAGGGAAATATGCCTCCTCTCTGAGTGACTGACACCTTCCATTCTGAACTGAGATGCTGACATGGAAAAGGCTCAGCGGATTCATTCACAAGATGCTGGGTTTAGCCTGCAGACCTGAAAGAAGTTTGTTTGTTATGATTTCCTGGTTTCTTCAAAAATGAGCACCTCTAATTTGTAAAAACCTTGAGGGTCAAGAAAATACACTAATTAAGTGAGTGGTCTGGGAATGTTTCCTTTTCAGCCTGTGAAGTTAGAAACCCACAGAGATGATCTACATGGATCAGTGAGGGCTGAATCACCAGCAACTTAATAATGCACATGAATTTTATTTATACGTATGGGCAGTAGGGCACAGCACAGTTCCCTGTGTATTCTGTTCCAAAATTAACATGTAAGTAGATCTTCACGCGAGCAAGACAGTTGATTTATATTAGCATCAATTTAAAGCTGCCACTTAAGTCCTTTTACAAAAATTGGGGAGCCAGGTGGTGGTGCACCTGGTTGAACGTACATGTTACAAGGCGCAAGGACCCGGGGTTCAAATCCCCAACCCCCACATACAGGAGGAAAGCTTCACAAGTGGTGAAGCAGAGCTGCAGGTGTCTGTTTCTTTCTCCCCCCACCCCATTCCTCTCTATTTCTGGATGTTTCTATCCAATAAAAATAAATAAAGATAATTTTTTTAAAACAATTGGTAGAGGGCTCAGGAGATAACATAGTGGCTATAAGAAGAGACTTCCCTCCAGGCCTGAGGTCCAGGTTCAGTTTCCAGCGCTACCATAAGCCAGAGCTGAGCAGGACTCTGGTAAAAAAAGAAAAGAAAGGAAAAGAAAAGAGAAGAAAAAAAAAGAAGAGAAGAGAAGAGAAAAGAAAAGAAAAGAAAAGAAAAGAAAAGAAAAGAAAAGAAAAGAAAAGAAAAGAGGGGGTGGGGCCGTAGCGCAGTGGGTTAAGCACCCATGGTGCAAAGCACAAGGACCGGCGTGAGGATCCTGGTTCAAACCCCCAGCTCCCCACCTGCAGGGGAGTCGCTTCACAGGCGGTGACGCAGGTCTGCAGGTGTCTGTCTTTCTCTCCCCCTCTCTGTCTTCCCCTCCTCTCTCCATTTCTCTCTGTCCTATCCAACAACAACAACAGCTATAACAACAATAACAATAACAACTACAATATGGGCAACAAAATCAGGAAAATGGCTTCCAGGAGCAGTGGACTTGTAGTGCAGGCACTGAGCCTCAGCAACAACCCTGGAGGCAAAATAAAAGAAGGAAGGAAGGAAGGAAGGAAGGAAGGAAGGAAGGAAGGAAGGAAGGAAGGAAGGAAGGGAGGAAAGAAGGAAGGTGAAAGAGGAAGGGAAGGGGAGGACTGGAGAGGAGAGGAAAGGAAAGGAAAAGAAGAGAAAGAGAGAAAGAAAAAAAGGAAAGGAAGGAAGAGAAAGGAAGAGTCAGCCTTTGTCTGTTGTCTTTCCGCCTACTTGAAGCACAAGTGTCGGTTTTGAAGTGTACCCCAAACAACAGCAGAGAAGGTGTGTTAAGGTTCTCATCTGGGCAGAATCTGTAGACACCCAGCTGTGTGGACACTGCCCTGTTTGTGTCCTGACGCCAGTGCCCACTCTGTGACAGACAGCCAGTGTCCCCCTGCCCAAGGTCACCCAGGGACAGCCACTGGGAAATTCTGAAGAGCTTAAGAGAAGATGATTACCAAATAGCCTGCCCAGTTAATGAAAGTTGAGGAAAGCTTAATAATAAAATGTCCAGGTTGTTGGTATGCATGAGACCCCTTCTGTTTCATTTGGTTTAAATCCCCCCTGCTTAACACTATTCTATTTACATAACCACTTCATTCTACTTACATAACCACTGTTAACAAGTTCCACCCTCCCTCCAGGGCATTTGTGGTTCAGTGATAGGATTCTCACCTGCTCTGCCCCCTCTTTGTCACACTCTGATTTTCACCAGTCACTTTTCTCTCCACCCTCTCTATGTCACATCCTGTTTCCACCCTACTTCGCAAGTATATATAAAGACAGCATTGTGAGTTTTACAGTACCTTGAGTTTAGCTTAGCTCGTCTTAGATTGTGCTGCATCTTGCATGAATAAAGAGATACTGCCTACAGCTCAACCATGAGTCCCTGGTCGTCTGTTACCCGCCTGTGAAGCCAGCCTGGCGAAAACAACCTAGCCCAGCGAAAACAACACCAGGTTATGAGTGGTGAGCAGGAAGTGTACCCCTCTTATCCCACAATCTTGTCGATCATTATTAAATCAGTAATAACAAAAATTTAAAAGAGAAAAGACTCGTTCTGCTCCACATTGGGAGGAGGGAAGGAACACAACTGGTGAGCTGACGTGATTGATGGTGTCGTTGACATGAGGAGACGTACCGCAGGGGCCCGGCGTGTCTCTCTCCCCAGCTCCCCTCCTATCTGGCCCCAGGCCCATACGGTTCATCCAGATCTTCAGTTTTCTCGGCTGCCTCCTGGAAGTGGGGCAAGCCGGCCTTTCTGTCTCCGTTAGGAAGAGCTTGTCCGCACCTTCCATCCTGCCTCTGGCCCCAGCTGCTGCTGTGTTGACTCCAACACCAACTTGGCATGTGTAGCCTCACACTGTTTTTATGAACCATACCATTGTGTGTGTGTGTGTGTGTGTGTGTGTGTGTGTGTGTGTGTGTGTGAATGTGTGTGAGTGTGTGTGTGTGAGTGTGTGTGAGTGTGTATGTGAGTGTGTATGTGAGTGTGTGTGTGAGTGTGTGTGAGTGTGTATGTGAGTGTGTGTGAGAGAGAGTGTGTGTGAGTGTGTGAGAGTGTGTGTGAGTGTGTGAGAGAGAGTGTGTGTGTGTGTGAGTGTGTGTGAGAGAGTGTGTGTGAGTGTGTGAGAGTGTGAGTGTGTGTGAGTGTGAGAGTGTGTGTGAGTGTGTGAGTGAGTGTGTGTGTGTGTGAGAGAGTGTGTGTGTATGTATGTGTGAGTTTGTGTGTGAGTGTGTGTGTGAGTGTAAGTGTGTGTGTGTGAGTGAGTGTGTGTGTGTGAGTGTGTGTTTGTGTGTGAGAGTATGTGTAAGTGTGTATGTGTGTGTGTGAGAGAGAGTATGTGTAAGTGTGTGTGAGTGTATGGGTGAGTATGTGAGTGTGTGGGTGAGTATGTGAGTGTGTGTGTGTGAGTGTGTGTGTAAAAATGCATACCTAGTGCTAAGGCTTGGTCTACCTGATAAATCTTGCCAAAGACAAGAAGACAGGAAGGTCATGGGATGGGCCTTGGAAGAAAGTGCACAGTCCAGAAAACTAACTGGGGGCTGTTTGGGAGAGATTCAGGTAACTCTGTAGACACAAAATTCACCTTTTCACAACCTGGAGGAGAATGAATGGAACTGACCAGAAGGAGTGGGGGAAGAGCAATGGAGGTAGGAGGAAAGGGAGAAGTCTGGGGAGGAGGAAGAAGGAAGGAAGGCATTTATTTGGCAATCTTCAACGTTTACACCAGTTCAAGGCTGGGCAGGATAGCAAAGAGGTAATGTACCAGACTTGCCTGTCTGAAGCCCTAGAAGTCACAGGTTCAATCTCTCACACAACCAGAGCCAGAGCTGAACAGATGTTTGCTGTGTGTGTGTGTGTGTGTGTGTGTGTGTGTGTGTGTGTGTGTGTGTGTGAGTGTGTGTGTGAGTGTGTGTGTGTGTTAGTGTGTGTGTGTGTGAGTGTGTGTGTGTGAGTGTGTGTGAGTGTGTGTGTGTGTGAGTGTGTGTGTGTTTGTGTGTGTGTGTGTTTGTGTATGTGAGTGTGAGTGTGTGTGTGAGTGTGTTGTGTTTGTGTGTGAGTGTGAGTGTGTGTGTGTGTTTGTGTGTGTGAGTTTGTGTGTTTGTGTGTGAGTGTGTTTGTGTGTGTGTGTTTGTGTGTGTGAGTGTGTGAGAGTGTGAGTGTGTGTATGTGTGTGAGTGTGTGTGTTTGTGTGTATGTGTTTGTGTGTGTGTGTGTTTTTAAAATAAATAAAATGTTCTTAAAAACAGAGTTGTTGTCTTACTTTATTATTTACTTGTTATCTTTATTTTACAAAATTACATGTCAACAGTGGTTTGAATTCATACCATTCCCATCACCAGGGTTTTGAATCTTCAGCCCCCCACTGCAATCCACCACAGTTCCCCTAAGGTTGTAGATGTGGGCTAACCATCCTCTCTACAACTAGCTGTCTGCATTTATACATGGTTGCCCCTTCTTTTCCTGATACACTCCTCTCTTCCTCTCTAAGCCACTCCTAGCATCGTAGCTACCTCCATATGTCCCTCTCCTTTTCCTTCTCTCTCCCTGGGTGCTGATGGAGCTAGAGTGCTGAGTCCTCTTACCTTCCTCCTATCACTTCCCCACTGGGAGTCTGGATCAAGGTTGTTTATGGGGAGCAGAAGGTGGGAAATCTGGTTTCTGTAGCTGCTTCTCCGCTAAACATGGGTTCTGACAGATCAATCCATACCCCCAGCCAAAAACAGAGGTGTTTTTTTAATATAAATATATAAAATTATCTGACTTTGTCATGAGGTCAAGTTCAAAGTCAGTTTCCTTTCAAGAAAGTTGGTTTGTGATGTAAATTCTTTTTTTTCAATTCATTAATTCACATATTGCCAGCAGGGTCATCACTAGGACATAGTCCCTGCATGATTCTTCTATTTTCAACAGTCACTTATTTTCATAAGGGGTGAGAGACAGAGAGAAGGAAGAGGGAGAAAGAGAGAGAAAGAGGGGAAAGAGAGAGAGAGAAAAATGCCTGTAGGATTGCTTTGCTGTTCATATAGTTTTCCCACTAGAGGTGGGAACTGAGGACTTGAACCAGGAACTTTGAGCATGGTGATCTGTGTATTTGAAGCAAACTCCTTCCTTAACAGCAGAGCTCACTGTGTATATGCGTCCCTACTACTGTGAGTGTGTGTGAGTGTGTGTGAGTGTGTGTGTGTGTGTGTGTGAGAGAGAAAGAGAGAGAGAGAGAGAGAGAGAGAGAGAGAGAGAGAGAAAGTACCGTGTGGACAGATTCAGGATGTCACCCTGCCACTCTGCAGCAAGTGAGAACAGAAAGGAAGAATGACGTGTAATATCAGTGCAGGATAGACAGTGCCTCCCAAATGATGTCACCTGAGCTCAAAATCTGTCCCCGCCCCCCATATGACCACTTGCTTTACAACTGAAGTTTGCCTTAACAACTGGGGAGAGAACAGACTTGGAAGAAGGATGAATAAGACAGATGCTGGTGTTGTTATGTACACATACAAGTTAGATTACAAGCTGTCTCTCCACACGATATGCTCAGAAATTAACTCCAGGGAAAAGATAGATCACCTATGCAAAGTGATACATGTTTACGACGGCCCTACTGACCTTTGAAAAATGTAATTTAAACCATATCATAACTGTGTTCTGAACTATCTAGTTGCTTTACTGCCCACTCAGAATCAATCAGTCAGTAAACAAATACATAGATAAATGTAGACCTTCTCCACATGGCTCATACAACTAGAAAGAGATGACACACCTGGGGCCTGGTGGTGGTTCACCTGGCTGGGTGTACATGTTACAATGCGCAGTGACACAAGTTCGAGCCCCTGGTCCCCACCTACACGGGGAAACCTTTGTGAGAGGTGAGGCAGGGATGCAGGTGTCTCTCTGTCTCTCTTTCTTTCTTTCTTTTATCTTTTTTTTTATAGTTTTTATTTATACAATGGAAACACTGACAAGACCGTAGGACAAAGGGGTGTTTTCTTCTAGCGTTTGCCCTTCTTCCGTAGCCAGTCAACAGTGTCAGGTTGAGCCTGATGTCAAGTTTCGAGACCTCCTTTGAATCTGGAGAGGTGGCAGTCGTTGACTATGTGGGTCATAGTCTGTCTGTAGCCGCAGGGGCAGTTCGAGTCGTCTCTGGCTCCCCAGCGATGGAACATAGCGGTGCACCGGCCATGGCCTGTTCGATAGCGATTGAGGAGGGCCCAATCATAACGTGCTAGGTCAAAGCCGGGTTGACACTCGCAGGGGTCTGTGATGAGGTGTTTGTTCTTGACCTCAGCTGACTGCCAACTCTGTTTCCAAGAGTCTGGAACAGAGAAGTTCAGTGTAGGCGTAGGGGACCAGATTGGGTGACAAGACGTCAAGCGTTGGACAGGGTGGGCGAAGATATCTGCCTATATTGGCAGGTCCGGTCGAGCGTAGATGTGGGAAATGAACTTAGATGATGCCGCATGCCGACGAACATCTGGCGGGGCGATGTTGCTAAGAACTGGCAGCCATGGAACGGATGGTTCCAGAAATTATCCTCATGGAGGAATATAATTTGGAATTGACCAAGTGGACATGGGGGCTGCGGAACCATACTGGGGCACAGTATTCTGCAGTGGAATAGCATAATGCCAGAGAGGATGATCGTAGTGTGGAAGCGCTCGCACCACATGAAGAGCTGGCCAGTCTCGCAATGATGTTATTCCTCGCGCCCACCTTTGCTGCAGTTTTTATGAGATGATCGTGAAATGACAGAGTGCGATCGAGAGTAACGCCAAGATAGACTGGCTGGGCTTCATGCCGGATTCTCGTATCACCAAGCTGCACATTAAGCTCACGCGAGGCCGAGGCATGGTGTAGATGGAAAACAGATGATACCGTTTTTGCAGTGCTAGGGATTAGTCGCCATTTTTTACAGTAATCAGATATCAGAGACATGTCTTTCGTGAGTGTTTCCTCAAGGATGTCAAACTTGGATGCCTGAGTTGCACAGCAGATGTCATCGGCGTAGATGAACTTCCTTGAAGAAGTTTCTGGGAGGTCATTGATGTAAATATTAAATAGCGTAGGAGCCAGAACAGAGCCCTGGGGGAGGCCACATGAGACAAGTCTCCATCTGCTAGACTTGTCACCCAGATGCACCCAGAATCTTCTGTTTTGGAGAAGAAACGATATAGTGTTGGCCACCCATGGAGGCAGGCATCTTGAGATCTTGACCAGGAGACCACGGTGCCAGACCGTGTCATAGGCTGCTGTGAGATCAACAAAGACAGCACCCGTCTTTAAATTCTTCTGGAATCCATTTTCAATGTAAGTTGAGAGGGCCAGGGCTTGTTCGCAGGTAGATCTTCCTGGGCGGAAACCAACTTGGGCAGGTGATAGGAATTTCTCTGTAAGAGGAGAAATACGTGACAGAAGCAGCCTCTCAAGGAGTTTGTAACACACGGAAAGGAGAGAAATTGGTCTATAGCTGGCGGCCAGTGTTGGGTCTTTCTTTGGTTTCAAAACCACTATTATCTTCGCACAACGCCAAACTTTGGGCAAGGGGTATAATTCTACACAATTCACACCCCCAAGAACTCCATAACCCATCCCCTCCCCTGATAGCTTTCCTATTCTTTACCCTCTGGGAGCATGGACCCAGGGTCATTGTGGGATGCAGAAGGTGGAAGGTCTGGCTTCTGTAATTGCTTCCCTGCTGAACATGGGCGTTGACAGGTGGATCCATACTCCCAGCCTGTCTCTCTCTTTCCCTAGTGGGGCAGGGCTCTGGGGAAGTGAAGCTCCAGGACACATTGGTGGGGTCATCTGTCCAGGGAAGTGAGATTGGCATCATGGTAGCATCTGGAAGCTGGTGGCTGAAAAGAGAGTTAACATACACAGCCAAACAAATTGTTGGCTAATCCTGAACTAAAGGATGTAATATTGCAGATGAAGATTTGGGGTCTCTGATTTGGAAAAAGGTAACAGGTCTATTTTAGGTATATTCCAAGGGCAAGGGGCCAATGACTTTATTAGTTTTTGCCTGAGCCTGATATCTGATCTCTCTCTCTCTCTCTCTCTCTCTCTCTCTCTCTCTCTTTCTATCTCCCCCACCATCTCAAATTTTGGCTCTCTGTATCTAATAAATAAAGATAACAAAAATTTAAAAAAGAAAAAACACATCTAAAACAAGTAAACACGGAAGTACCTTGTGATCCAGCAGCACCACTCTTGGGTATTAATCTAGTGGACAAACACTTTTTTTTAATCTGGGAAAACAAGTCTCTGTTTATTTCTTTTTTAAAAAAAATTTTATTTATAAAATGGAAATATTGACAAGACCATAGGATAAGAGGAGTACAATTCCACACAATTCCCACCACCAGAACTCCATATCCCATCCCCTCCCCTGATAGCTTTCCTATTTTTTTAATTTAATTTTTTATTTATAAAAAGGAAACATTGACTAACGATAGGATAAGAGGGGTATAACTCCACACAATTCCCACCACCAGAAGTCCATAGCCCCTCCCCTCCCCTGATAGCTTTCCTATTCTTTATCCCTCTGGGAATATGTACCCAAGGTCATTGTGGTTTGAAGGTCTGGCTTCTGTAATTGCTTCCCCGCTGAACATGGGTGTTGACAGGTCGATCCATATTCCCAGGCTGTCTCTCTTTTCCTAGTGGGGTGGGGCTCTAGGGAAGAGGGACTCCAGGACACATTGGTGGGGTCTCAGGTTGACATCATGGTAGCATCTGGAACCTGGTAGCTGAAAAAGAGTTAACATATAAAGCAGAACAAATTGTTGATTAATCATGAACCTAAAGGCTGGAATATTGCAGATGAAGATTTGGGGGTCTGCATTTTGGAAAAATCTAGTAGGTCTATTTTAGATATATTCCAAAAGGCCCATGACTTTAGTAGTTTTTGCCTGAGCCTGACATCTAACATGCAGGTGGAGCCAAGGTATTGTCTGGGGAGATGGTGTCACAGTTGGAAAAAGGACTAGAAAGCTGGATCAGGGAAGAGAGTAGCTCCAACTTTGGGGAAAGTACCAGACATTATTTAGAAGGTGCTAGGAAAACTGGGTTGAACATGCAGAAGAATGAATCTGAACCACTTTACCTCACCAGAAACAAAATTCAACTTCAAATGGATCAAGGACCTGGATATTAGACCAGAAATTATCAAATACTTAGCGGAAATTATTGGTGAAAAACTTCCCCATCTAAACCTCAAGGACATCTTTGATAATAAAAACCCAATTGCAAAGAAGACTAAAACAAAAATAAATCAATGGGAGTACATCAAATTGAAGAGCTTCTGTACAGCAAGAGAAACCATCACCCAAACAGACTCCTCACAGAATGGGAGAAGATCTTTACGTGCCATACATCTGACAAAAGTCTAATCACCAAAATATATAAAGAGCTCACCAAACTTAGCAACAAAAAAGAAATTGTACCCCTCTTATAAAGTCTTGTCAAACATTATTACATCAGTTGAAAAAAAGGAAGAAAAAAGAAAAGAAAAAGGGAAAGAAGAGAAGAGAAGAGAAGAGAAGAGAAGAGAAGAGAAGAGAAGAGAAGAGAAGAGAAGAGAAGAGAAGAGAAGAGAAGAGAAAAGAAAGTCTGGTGGGTGGCCAGTAGCATACCTACTGAGCCCATACATTGCTATGCACAAGGACCCAACTTCAAGTCCTTGTCTCCACCTACAGATAGGGGAAGCTTCACAAGTATTGCAGCTGGGCTACAATTGTCTCTCCTCCTCTCTATCTCTACCATACCTCTCAATTTATCTCTGTCCTATATAATAAAAGAAATATAAGGAAGGAAGGAAGGAAGGAAGGAAGGGAGGGAGGGAGGGAGGGAGGAAGGAAGGGAGGGAGGGAGGAAGGGAGGGAGGGAGAAAGGGAGGAATGGAGGAAGGAAGGAAGGAAGGAAGGAAGGGATGAAAGAAGGAAGGAATGGATGAAAGAAGGAAAAAGAAAGGAAGGAAGGAAGGAAGGAAGGAGGGAGGGAAGGAAGGAAGGAAGGGAGGGAGGGAGGAAGGAAGGGAGGAAGGGAGGGAGGAAGGGAGGGAGAAAGGGAGGAATGGAGAAAGGAAGGAAGGAAGGGATGAAAGAAGGAAGGAAGGGATGAAAGAAAGAAGAAGAAAGGAAGGAAAGAAGGAAGGAAGGGATGAAAGAAGGAAGAAGAAAGGAAGCAAGGAAGGAAGGAAGGAAGGAAGGAGGGAGGAAGGGAAGGGAGGGAGGGATGGAGGAAGGGAGGGAGAAAGGGAGGAATGGAGGAAGGAAGGAAGAAAGGGATGAAAGAAGGAAGGAAGGGATGAAAGAAGGAAGAAGAAAGGAAGGAAAGAAGGAAGGAAGGAAGGAAGGAAGGAAGGAAGGAAGGAAGGAAGGAAGGAAGGAAGGAGGGAGGGAGGGAGGGAAGGGAGGGAGGGAGGAAGGAAGGAAGGGATGAAAGAAGGAAGGAAGGAAGGAAGGAAGGAAGGAAGGAAGGAAGGAAATGGCTTCCAGGAGTGGTGAATATTTCTTACCAGCACCAAGCCCCAGCAATAACCCTGGTGTCAGAACACACACACACGCACACACACACACACACACACACACACACACACACACACACACACACTGACTGAAACTATTATACTTTGGTAGGAAATTGTAAGTCTGGATTTAGGAAGGGATATTTGCTCTCTTTGCCGCTTTGTAAACTATAAATTGCTAGGCAAATGTTGACATCTCAAGGTGAAGAATTTATTCTGCAGAATGCAGCACCAGAATAATTTGCAGAGTCCTGATGAAATGAGACCCAAAGTTTCCTCCTTTTTCCCCCTGCAAAGTGTGAAACAGTAGGTAGGTGTAATGTTCAAGTGTGCCTGGAGATGCTATCTCCAGGAAGATTCCTCACAGACAAAGAAGTCCTGACATGCAGCACCCACCTAAAGCCCAGGCTCCTTTTACTGATGCTTTTTTCACCTACATCTGAAAATAAGAAACTAAAAACATGTTATCTGTGTATGAACCCCCACCCCAAGCAGGAAAGATAGAAACAGGTTGGGGGTATGGATCAACCTGCCAATGTCCAAGTCCAGTCAGAATCAATTACAAAAGTCAGAACTCCTACCTTCTGCACCCCCAAAATAACTTGATCCATACCCCAGTGGGGGAGAAGTGATAGGAGGAAGAGGATAAGAGCACTCTGAACTCCAGCTCCATCAGGTCCCAGAGAGAGAGGGAGGGGAGAAATATTTGGGTGTAGCTATAGGGTTATGTGTGACTTGGAGGGGAAGAGAGGATTGGACCTGGAAGAAAAAAGGGGCAATTATGTACAAATGTAGACAGATAGTTGTAAAGATGACAGTTAAGCCATGTCTTCAACCTTGGGAGAACCTCGGTGGTTTGCAATGAAGAGACTTGGGGTTCAGAACTCTGGTGGTGGGAATGGTGTGGAATTATACCCCTGTTGACATGTAATTTTATAAATCAATATTAAATCACTAATAAAAATTTAGAAAAAAAAACTCAAGGAGAGTGCATGTTCTAGGTGATTCCCATAGGGTATGTTGTACGTGATCTCCATCTTGTCCCAGATTCTTCTGCTCAGATATTTCATCAACCCTATATACTTACCATCCATCAAGCTACCATGACTCTTTGTTTAATAAGCTGTGGCTATCAGCAGAAAGTAGAGGTCAGGCCTCTGCTCAGGTGGAACTTTAGCTTCTGACCTTCCCTTCTGTGACAAAGCAACTCACACCCACCTTACCCCATGTTGGTCTGCTTCTAATGCTGCTTCTAAGACCCCTTCTGTTTTGATCATCACGTTAGGATTGCTTGTATTGCTTAATGCTGTGGTCTATTTACATAATCATTGTTTTGTTTGAGACCCGCATTGGTTTAATCCCCACTGGTTTGAGCTCTTTTTCCACTCTGCCCCCTCTCCTAGTCACATCCTGTTTTCCACCGTTTTATCCCCACTGGTTTGAGCTCTTTTTCCACTCTGCCCCCTCTCCTAGTCACATCCTGTTTTCCACCATTTTATCCCCACTGGTTCATGTGCTTTTTCCTTCTCCCCACCCCCTATCCTAAGTATTTCCTCTTCCAATCTGACACTTCTGCCTCAGGAGACATAAAGGACAGGATTTTCTAATGAAGAGAGATTAGATTGATTGCACTGCATCCCCACTCATCAATAAAGATTGAACTGCATTCTCAGCTCAGCCATGAGTCCCTGATTGTCTGTCTCCTGCCCACGAAGCTAGCCTGGCAACCCCAGGCTTGTGAACTAGGGCAGAGTTTACAGCTTACAACCTTCATTACTGCATGCACACAATTACATGCTCAGAGTCATTTTCAGTATATAACAACATCAAGGGACCTTTCATCCCCGGTTCCCAGCAGACGTCATAGATGGCCCGGGCACCCTCACAGTGTCCTGTGAAGTCTCAGGGAGAACAGGCCTCTAACCTTTATGGCGTGATATTGTGGGTAGTTTCCATGAGTGTGGCTTGTCGTGAAAGTTGAATGTAAGAAGCTGCCTCATAAAACCTATCATTTTGAATAAAGGCTCAAGAGAGCCCCTTATATCACCACACAAGGTCAGAAGACAGGCAGAACTTTTCACATCCCAGGACATATGGATCACCAGAGGCGAAGGGTAGAGTTCTCCATGGAAATAAGACAGAAGTTGGAGACAGAAATCTTCTGAAGATAGTTAAGGGCGTGGGGGGCACTTAGGGTCACATATTGGACAGGACCACTGACTAGCACCTAAGTAGGATCTCAGGACATCAAGATTTGAATATATGAGTTCTTAGCTGGTGAAATGGAGTTTAGGCTCAGTGGATTGGAGAAACGATGTCACTGAAAATTAGTGTATTGGTTCACCTATAATGGGGCTGACAAACCACCCCAAAGAGCAGAACAAAGATCCTTATTCCCATGGAAATCAGCACCCATAGGTCCCCACTGCCCTGATTATGGCTAATACACAGATGTAGACTCTTAACCAGATGCCAGGACTCTGATTCCCTGTGCATCCTGGGATTGAGAGATAATAACTTCAGTCACAATACAATTGATCCGAAGACGACTGAAGGGACGTCCACACAACAACCTGAGATGGGACAGTGTCAGATGTTCAACCCTGATCAGAACTCCAGCAGAGTATTTGTTGGTAAACTCATGCCTCACACCAAAAGAAACAAGGAAATTCAAATATGCTTTTAGCTAAAAACACTTCCAGAGTAAAATGTCAGAGCACAGATAACCTTCAAGGTGGAGGAGTCATCAAGACCTTCCACCTTCTGCAACCCACAGTGACCCTGGGTCCATGCTTCCAGAGGGATAGAGAATGGGAAAGCTATCAGGGGAGGGGATGGGCTATGGAGATTGGGTGGTGGGAATTGTGTGGAGTTGTACCCCTTCTACTCTATGGTTTTGTTAATTTATCCTTTCTTAAATAAAAAATAAATTAAAAAAAAAGAATGTGCTGAACCCTGATCACAGTAGTCTTTGAGTGTCCTTAGTCAGGTCTTTGATGTCCCAAGAAATATTTGTTTATTCTCAAGTTAGTATGTACACCCCCCAAACTCTTCAGGGAAGGAGCCAAGTGTCAGTTACAGATAAATGCATTTTTGCATTATCTCTAGGCCTGTGGGCTGATAGTTAACTCTTGACACTCTCTGTATCTCTGCCTTAAGGCAGGAGGGAGTTGTGACAAAGGAGAGCCTGAAAACTTTCTTAATGGGCAGGCATTTTTAGACAAAAGAATACACCTGGTAGCAATTGACCTTACATGTTTTGTAAACAGGGAAACTTAGGTGAAAATCCATAGAATTTCTCACAACAAATATCAAGAAGTCTGGCATCAGGCAACTTCTTCTCCACTGATGAAGACGTCCACCTCCACCAGTATCTATTACAACAGCCATCAGACAGCAGCCATTATGCTAAATTAGACATTATGAATCTGAGTTATAAGAATAAAATAACTACTGCTTAGAACTTCAACATTTTCCAAAAAACAAAAAGTTTTATTTTCTCATTTTGAGATAGAAGTAGAAAGACAGAATGATTATGAGTAAATCCTAAAATAGAAAAGCAACTCTACCCAAGTTTGCCATCTGTTGACTGGTGACCTGTGTGTAAGCAGATGGCATTATTGCTCCTGTGTCTGCTATTCAGTCAACATTCCCACCACATGAACCATGGGCACTCTAGGTAGAGGGGATAAATATAGGCTGCCTGTTGATTCCCTCCTGTTTAGAGTCTGTGCCTTGCAGTGAACAAGAACATTCGACAGAGAAGGGAACAGTACTTACCCCTGTGTATTCTGCCCACAGCTTATAGGGGAAATTAACGACACTAGTGCCTAGTAATAAAAAGTCAACCCTTCTAACAGGTCTAAATTCAGCAAGGGTGAAAAGAAAAGGGTATATTCATAATTGAGAGAAATATATATATGTTTAGAAAGCAGCAAAAGCTATGCTCCAGAATATAGAGCATAATTATAGCTAGATCATCCCTTAATTGAACAATCAACTGCTTGTTTAATATTGGACTCTTTTTCATATTTCAGGGATCACTTAAAATCTTAATTCAGGGGGCAGAAAAATAGCTAATATGGATAGCATGCCTGCTTTTTTATACACACAATCCAAGTTTGAAACCAGCCTGCACTGGAGGAAAGTCTGGTGCCGTGGTCTCTCTCCATATCTATCTATCTATCTGTCTATCTATCTATCTATCTATCTATCTATCTATCTATCTATCATCTAGCTATCATCTAGCTATCTATTATCTACCTTTCTATATATCTATCTACCAATCATATCTCTCTCTCCGTGTGTGTGTGTGTGTGTGTGTATGTGTGTGTGTGTATGTGTGTGTGTTTGTGTGTGTGTAAGCTTTATTTTAATGAGAGAGAGGAGGGAGGAAACAAAGAGGGAGAGGGACAGGGAGAGAGAATATTTAGAGCACCTCTCAGCTCTGACTGATGGTGGTGCTGGGAATTGAACCTGAGTCCTCAGAAGCTCAGGTATGAGGGACTTTTGTATAACTCCTATGCTATCTCCCCTACCCAGGTCTTTCTGTCTTTCTGTCTAAAAAAGTCAACTTGAAGTGGTGAAGCCTTGGCAAAAACAAAATGAAAATCTGGATTCAGGCAATGAGGAAGGTGGCTCAGTGGGTAGAGCACAGACCTTGCATATTTGAATTTGTTTGTTTTCAACCCCTGGCACCTCATGAACTAGACTGATGCTCTGCTTCTGTTTTTCATTGGAATAAATTCATGAATCAGTCTTGAAATAAACACACAGGAAAAGACAATAAAGCAAAGCCTCACCATCCATGGACCTGGTCCCCAAGCGCTGTCCATGGTGCCCCATCATGGACCTGGTCCCCAAGCGCTGTCCATGGTGCCCATCATGGACCTGGTCCCCAAGCGCTGTCCATGGTGCCCCATCATGGACCTGGTCCCCAAGCGCTGTCCATGGTGCCCATCATGGACCTGGTCCCCAAGCGCTGTCCATGGTGCCCCATCATGGACCTGGTCCCCAAGCGCTGTCCATGGTGCCCCATCATGGACCTGGACCCCAAGCGTTGTCCATGGTGCCCCATCATGGACCTGGACCCCAAGCACTGTCCATGGTGCCCCATCATGGACCTGGTCCCCAAGCGCTGTCCATGGTGCCTCATCGTAAATGACTGGCTCTGACTGCAGCCTCTGGTTGCTTACACATCCTTTAGTATGTGTGCAAAACTAGCTCAGCTCCTCAATCCCATGCATCAAATGCATTTAGAAGCCAAGATCCCCATCTCGACGTCTCTGTTTCTGCTTCCTCCCTGGACTGATTTCTCTCTGGGTCGTGTGGCTGCTGACCTAGGATTTGCTTTACTGCCATGTTGAGTTCACTTCTCTCACTCCTGCTATGTTCTCTGTTCTCCAGAGCACACATCTTTCTTAGATTTTTTTTTACCCCACATTTTTTTTTGAAATACATCTTCTGGCAGTTTCCTGAGAAACACTGCATAAGAAATAGAATCTTGACACCTTTTACATCTCAGCATCTTTTATTCCACCCTCACTTTTGAATGACAACCTGCTTAAATATACAAGTTTAGGTTGAAAATAAAATTCTGGAAAGTGTTTTTCTTGGTCTCCCAGATTTCAGTGATAAGAAGGCTGATGTCTTCTTTCTCAGGGTTCTTTTACCCATTTCTTTTCTGGGAGTTTGACAGACCTTTTCCTTAGCACTGCAAAATCTGTGATGGTATAGGTTGGGAGGTTGAGGGTTCTAACCTTTTACTTTCTATGATGGGTATTCACTGACCTATTTCATTACAGATGTGGGTCTTAGATTGTGGGGTATTTATTGCATTACTCTTTTGATAGATTCTTCTTTACAAATTTCTGTTTACTTTTTCTGGAACTTCCATAAACAGACACTGAACTCGGAGTTGGGTAGCAGTGCAGCAGGTTAAGCATACGATGGCACAAATCACAAGGGCCAGCTTAAGGATCCAGGTTCGAGCCCCTGGCTCCCCACCTGCAGGGGAGTCACTTCACAGGCGGTGAAGCAGGTCTACAGGTGTCTGTCTTTCTCTCCCCCTCTCTGTCTTCCCCTCCTCTCTCCATTTCTCTCTATCCTATCCGACAATGATGACATCAATAACAATAATAATAAGTATAATAAAAAACAACAAGGGCAACAAAAAGAGGGGAATAAATAATTTTTTTTAAAAAAATTTTAAAAACAGATACTGAACCATAGATATCCATCTTCTTTTATTTTTCTTCTATCCAATGTCTATTTTTATTTCTTTTTATCCTGGAATCTCAGCATTTTCCTAAACACTGAGCTTACATACACATGTTTTGGGGCCATTCGAATATTCAAACTACATCCTCTTCTGCTTCACAAGTGAATCATCTTCTTTCATCTTCCTGAGGATGTTAGCAATAGCCTCTTTGAAATATTTCTCCAGCCATGCATTCTCTGCACACAGACCTGGGTTTGGTTTTGGTTTACCTTTCCCTTCCAACACTCCTTGAATAGCTGATGATCGTGTTTGTCTCTTTATATCTGAAAGTGAAGCATCAAAAGGTTGATTGAAAGTTTCTTGGATTGAAGGACTCGCAAATTAGTGGGTGAATGGGGGACAAAGTGGGTTTGTTTTTGTTTGGAATTCCAAGATATCAAAAATTCTGGGTCTTTTCTTTAGGGTATTTCACTTTTTCCATAGGAAGATCTTCCTCTTACCTGGGGAGGAAACATCCTGTCTCCATTCTGGCACTGGTAGGGGGGGGAAATGAGAATACAGACTACACTCACAAATCCTGCCATTCAATTGCTCTATGCCCAAGACCCAAGTCCAGGACACTCTATCCCCATGCCTACTTGTCATAATGGCATTCTCCCATCCTGTAGCCTTCTCAAGAGTGTGTTTCTGCAAACCAGCTCTTTGTCATTATACCCACACAGTCCATATTCAGAATCATTTCCTTTTCATTGATTTCACTGATGATGAGTTTTGTGTTTTCTGTTTCTTTTTCTTCTATTTTTAGAGGGAATTTTAAGAAAAGAAAATAAATATCTATATTGTAACAACTAAAGGCAGTGAGACTTATATTTGGTTTTATTTTTTTCAAGTTGCTATAAATCTCACCATTAATCACACTCAAATATTTTTTCTTCTTTGAAACATGGTGTTTCTGCTGTAAATATTGATTCTAAGCAGACAGAGAGGTAGATAGAAATCTGAGATATGAATCATTTTGCTAATTGGAGCTACCGGAAAAATCCTTTGACATTTGATCTCTCAGGCAGTCTTGTTACCATAAGAATTTTTTTAAATAAAGAAAATCATATTTTTTTCCTATGGTGTTTTCCATAAAGAGAATCCATGCCATGAAAAAATCGATTCCGAGTGACCTCTAAACCTGTGTGGACGATTTAGGATCTGAACTTCCTGGCATGTCTATTTTGAATAACCCATTTCTGCAACAGTGATTCCACTTTCTTTTTGTCAACTCCACTTCTCTGCCATCTCAGGCTGTCTGCAAAGAGGGACTTCAGAATCCAGGCAAGAGCCCTCTTAATACGCAAGGAGGAAAGTCCTAACTATTGACAGCATTTAACCTGAGCAGTCAGGATCATCTTCTTCTGTCAGGATTGCAGAATGATAACAAATAGCTCTTGGTCATGTGTTTTATTTAGAAGGCTGAGATATAATCAGGGGCTTATACATCAGATCAGACTGTCCTTTTCCTAGATGGGTTAGATTTTAAATATTAAATTTATTTAGCAGCAATGTTGAGGTTTCTGGTCAGGAAAAAGTAATCATCAAGCAAGCCTGACATTGAATAAGAGAGAAAACTGGAGAGAGGAAAGTGGGAAAGATTGAGGGAGAAGGGGAGGGAGGAAGAGGGGGGAAAAAGCAAAAGATTCACCGCAGCAGTTAGATGTAGCTTTTTGAGTTTTGCTGCAGAAATCTTGACAAAATAATTCATATTTTGGCATCCCCTAGGTAACATAAACTTTTCTAACTTCTCTTCTTTCAGTCAGAAATCTACATAACCCCAAACACAGCATATATTTTTTTCTTTACCACATTTTTTTTACTTGTTTTAATACTAATTCAAATACTGTGGTGAGAATATAATTATCCCTGCATTCTTCAGGGATTTATGTACGTATTTATCTTTTCATCACTTTCTTGGGGCATAAATGGCTTACCGTACAGTTGTTGACACAAGGATACAATCTCTACTGTCTCCATGACAGGTGTCTGTAGAACACTATCATCTCCAACCTAGATCCCTTTCCAAAATCAGATCCCAGGACCACAAAGTGTCCTCAACCCTCTTCCTCTTTACCCTTTCCCAGAGTCCTTTGATTTGGTACTCTATTTCTACTCTGTGGTTCCCATTTATTAGAGGAAATTTGTCCTGCTTTATCTCTTACCATCTTTCAGCCACCAGTTGCTACTATTTTTCCATCATGACTTCCCTGGACAGACAAGCTCACCCATGTGTCCTGGAGCCTCCCCTCCCCAGAGCCCTGCCCCACTAGGGACAGACAGACACAGGCTGGGGGTGTGGATCCACCTGCCAACACCCATGTCCAGTGGAGAAGCAATGACAGAAGCCAGAGCTCCCACCTTCTGCACCTCAAATGGAATTGTGTTCCATACTACAAGGGAGGTAAGTGATAGTGAAAGTGAATCAGAGGTCTCTATACCCCCATTCCACCAGAACCCAAAGTGTTTGTCACCAGGAATCTTGTTTTTCTACCATCACTGAAAGGAAAGCAAATCTGGAAAACACCAGAGGAAATCAGACACTGTTTCTCTTATCTGAGAAAGAAGAAGAAAAAAGGAAAGACACCTAGAAGTAGTAATAAGTGTATGGGTAACCTAAAAAAGAAGTGAAGACAGGAATATTGAAAAAAATGGAAAATATATATATATAGAGAGAGATTTATAATTAAAGATAGACCTGAAGAGAATGACTTCATTTCTAATGAAGGGGACAGGGTGACAGAACTCTGGTATTGCAAACCATGTGGATTTATACCAGTATTAGCTTACAATTTTGTAATCAATATTAAATCACTAGTAAATATTCTTTTAAAAAGGAGTCTTTCAGAAATCAGGTTAGCAGCCAAGAATTTGAAGGAGAAAAACCTCAAAATATAGGTTATTAATATGCACTCACTCTTGAGTATATATAAAATATTTATCAATGTTGCCATCATCTACTTAAGGAATAGGTGAGACAGAGTTCTCTAAAAGTTCCCCTGAAAGGTCAAGAAAATAAATAAATTCTTGAGGGACTCTTCATCCACATCAAGAATCTTTATTTAGGAAAACATCTCAGCAGAGCAACTCTTCCTCCAGAAGCAGTAGGTAGTTTATTCTTGGCATGAGGAGAACATCTGCTGTAGATTATGTGCACATTTTGGGGAGGTTAATGTGGTCAGAAATAACCAAAAGGCATATACACAGATGAAGACATGTTATTTCCATTCCAAAGAGTCATTTAATTCTAGGAAGACCACTAAGTCACAACAACAACAGAGGCTTGAATCTATGTGGGCCCATTATCAACTCATTTGTAGGAACTGGGAAATGAAAAACAATGAGACAGCAGAATAATGAGTTTCTGTGACGATTGCAGTGTTTGGGGGGGCTGGGGAGAAAAAACTAAGTGACACTTGGTACTGACCTGAAAGCAGCTTTCACCCCCCCCCCCCTTAACAATCTGAAACTCAGATTTCTGGAAGTGTGGCTATGGGTAGAGGCCATTTCAGATTGCTCGCTCCTGATAAACTTAAAAAAAAAAAATACCTGAAACTCAATAGAACATAACCAGAATTTCTTCAAAAACACACTAGGCCACAGTCACCAAGTTGCAGATGCTATTATTATTCCATCCTGACTTCTCTGGACAGGTGACATCACCAGTGTGTCCTGGAACATCACTTCTCCAGTGTCCTACTAGAGAAAGATAGAAACAGACTGGGGATGTAGATCCACCTGTCAACCTCCAGGTCTAACAGAGAAGCAATTACAGAAGCCAAAAACTCCCACATTCTTCACCCCAGTAATAATTCTGGTCCATACTCCAGAGAGGGAAAATGATCAAGAAAGTGGACCAGAGGGCTCTGAACCCCAATTCCATAGGACCCAGAAAAAAGAAGAGGAAAAAAAGAAAAAGAAAAAGAAGAATACTCATACATAGAAGTAAGAGGTGGGACTTAGAAAGGAAGAGAAGGGGAGTCGGGCTGTAGCGCAGCGGGTTAAGCGCAGGTGGCGCAAAGCACAAGGACCGGCATAAGGATCCTGGTTCGAACCCCGGCTCCCCACCTGCAGGGGAGTCGCTTCACAGGCGGTGAAGCAGGTCTGCAGGTGTCTATCTTTCTCTCCTCCTCTCTCCATTTCTCTCTGTCCTATCCAACAACGACAACAACAATAACTATAACAATAAAACAACAAGGGCAACAAAAGGGAATAAATAAATAAAATAAAATAAAATAAAAATAAAAAAATAAAAGAAAGGAAGAGAAGGCACGGCCATAGTAAGTATGGGCAAATACATATAAATATAGTTTAAAAAATAATGTCAATGTTTCCTTTTTATAAATAAAAATTAAAATAATAATAGTCAGCCCATATCTGTGACTTTGGAAGAACCACTGCAGTTTCCAAGCAGGAGAATGGGGACATAAAACTCTGGTGGGAGGGAAACAAAAAAATACACAAAAAACTGAAGAGTGATTGTGTTAGAAATCCATAGGTGTCTTACTGTACTTCAGTATGTAACCCAAAACAAATTGTGTTTCTTAAAAAATAATAATAATTAATAAAACAACCTGAAACTCAGCAGTGTGTTGAAATTCAGCCTCTCCTTGCTGGGTTTGATTAATGTCCTCTTTAACCCATACAGGACTGATGGCTCAGTGTGCTGATTGCTAGAGATGAGGGATCAGGCACCATGAGAACTCACATCATCTTGCACTGAGTGGTTCTCCTGGGACATTTACCTGGATGTGTGTGTTTAATCACAGCCTCTTATCCCATTGGGCTGGATTTATAATGGCAGCTTTTTGTCCTGCAGCTGAGCTCCATTCACCCTGCCAGCCATTTGTCTTACGTGGAAGCATTGTATTAGAAGGATGCCAAAATCTGTATTCTCAGCTGACTTTAGAGTTCATGGTGCTGAGCAAGTTTCTGTTATCAGAATTCCTGATACTTGTTATTAGAAAACATACTGATTGTAGCTGTTGCATATATGTTTGCAAAATATATGTTGTTTGTCCACAGGGTACATGAGGCCTGTTTTTCAGGCTGTGGTCCTTGCTACAAGAATTCTGCTATAGGAAAAAGTCTGGGATATATCAGAGATTTTTCTGGCCCACAGGCTAGAGGAGTGTATTGTCACATGCAGTCACCCATAACTCTGATGTCTGGCTTCTTCCCAGAAGGTCTGTAGATTGTGCATGGGATAACTGGAATAAACCCATTTTCTTATGACATCAAAAGAATACACCTGACATTAATGACACTGGACAATGGCAGTTTTAAACAACCTTACTCTGATGTTCTCCCCTTAGAAATATATTCTGATATTTATATATGTCATGTGTAACCATCTGATATTTTGGCCTGGACATTTCCTTTTGATGTATGTTTCACTTAAAAATATCTTTAATATTCATTGTTCCTTTTTGATGTGATGCATAATTTATTTTATTTTATTTGTAAAAATGAAACTCTGACAAAAACCATAGGATAAGAGGGGTACAACTCCACACAATTCTCACCACCAGAAGTCCACATCCCATCCCCTTCCCTGATAGCCTTCCTATTCTTTATCCCTCTGGGAGTATGGACGCAGGGACATTATGGGGTGCAGAAGGTGGAAGGTCTGGCTTCTGTAATTTCTTCCCTGCTGAACATGGGCATTGGCAGGTCAATTCATACTTCTAGCCTGTCTCTCTCTTTCTCTAGGGGCAGGGTTCTGGGGAATCACAGCTCCAGGACACATTGGTGGGGTCATCTGCCCAGGGAAGTCTGGTTGGCATCATGGTAGTATTTGGAACCTAGTGGCTGAAAAGAGAGTTAACATATAAAGCCAAACAAATTGTTGACTAATCATGAACCTAAAGGCTGGAATATTGCAGATGAAGAGTTGGGGGGTGTCTCTACTTTGTAGATAGCTAGTGGGCATATTTAGTCATAATCCAAAGGGTCTGTGGCTATACTAGTTTTTTTTTTTTCCCCTGAGCCTGACATCTGATGTGCAGGTGGATCCAAGTTATTGTCTGGGAAGATGATGCCATGGCTTTGAAAAGGACCAGAAAGCTGGATCAGGGAAAAGAGTATCCCCCAAATGTGGAAAAGGGGTATAAATATTGTTGACTATCAACCCCATTGATTTGATGTGATCTGGGGTCCATATTCAGCTTAGGAGCCTGTGTGACCTCTACATCCCTGTAGATCTGAGCTCACATTCTGTGGTCATGAGTAGGAACAATCCAAGCTGCCCCAATATCAGGACCCATCTTCTTGAGGTATAGCATAGAGTATGTTGTCCAGCCTCCCTTTGGAGGATGAAACATTCTCTACCATTGTTGATCCACATTGAGGGCAAGGTCCTATGGGGGCCCACAAAGGGATCTATTGTGTTGTTCCTGATAGGAATGACCAGTAACAATGGAGAGAGGGATTTATTTGAGGTCTAGGTCCATCATGTCTGTTTGGGAATATCAGGACTCCCTGACTAGGGCCCCAGCTGATGGGGTGGCCTGATAGTGACTAAATAGTCATTGTTAAAGTATGCCAGTCTCTTGTCCTTATTTAGCTTTTGTAGTCCTTGCTTTGATTAGGATAGCTTGGGAGTGAGTGAAGGAAGTATAATAGGAAATAGGTGAGGAGGGTATCTATGTCTAAGTAGACGCTATTTCATTATGAACTTCATACTGACTCACTGCAAATTATTGTGTACTTTTGCTTTCAGGCATATATTTTGTCCTAATTTATGGATACATTTTGTCCTAATTTATGGATAACCCTATCTCATGGTACCTGGTCTATAACTAGGTTTTGGGACTGTGTTAGGAAGTGAACGACCTGGAATGGAATCAGAGAATACTATGAAAGGAAAGGTCTCACCCAAGTAATGAGGCTGAAGGGTGGACATTCCATGCCTTATGTCTCTGGACACAGTCTGAAGTGAAGCATACTGAGGTGGTACTCATTGTGTTTATTAGGGTGGGATCAGTGGATGTGATATCATTTGGTATGAACTAAGAGAAGCATACAGAAATGTGAGCCCCACTTTAGAGGTTCCAGGACTGGGATAATATAAATTCTATAAAGGAAGTGGGAGGTTCCTGCTGTATTACAGTTTAAGAAGGCAATAGGTAGATATTGCTATAATCAAATTATCTGGCAATTGGGTTAACTTTGAAAAATCCCTTTGTTAGGATTTGCTGTATCATACACAACATCACCATAATTTATGTCCTTTGACATTATTTGTATATAGCTGTGCCACCAGTTTCTTCTGTACTCCCTAATCTAAACTTTTAAGAGAGTCAGTATATCAAAAACTCAGCCTATGGTCTGTGCATTAAAAAGTTTTAGACATTCAATCAATTTTTCCTCTTTCATATTAATTAAATAGTGATTTATATGACTACAAATTTATAGGATTGTACATAAACACAATTCCAACCACCAAAAGACTGTGTCTTATCCCATCCTCCCACCACCACCCTTGAAGCCAAACATCCACCCTCACCCTCAACCCAGGGTTTTTACTTTGGTGCCCTACTCCAAATTCAGTCAAATCCTGCTTGGAGTTTCCCCCTCTGTTCTTCTTTCTCAACTTCTGTCTATGAGTGGGATCATCCCATACTTGTCTTTTTCTTTCTGATTTAGCTCACTTAACATAATTCCTTCTAGCTCCATCCAAGATGGGTTCAGATAAGGTGGGTTCATTGTTCTTAATAGCTGCGTACTACTCCATTGTGTATATATACCACAGCTTTCTCAGCCACTCATCTGTTGTTGGGCACCTGAGTTGCTTCAAGGTTTTAACTATTATGAATTGTGTTGCTATGAACATAGGTGTACACATTTATTTTCGGTTGGGTTTTATGGAGTCCTTGGGATATATCCCTAGGAGAGGAATTACTGGGTCTTATGGATGGTCCATGTCTAGCCTTGTGAGAGCTCTCCACAGTGGCTGGACCAGTTTACATTCCCACCAGAAGTGCAGAAGGGTTCCTCTGTCCTCACCTCTCCAGCATTTGTTGCTGCTGTCCTTTTTGATGTATGCCATTCTCACAGGAGTGAGGTGGTATCTCAATATTGTCTTTATTTGCATTTCTCTGACAATCAGCAATCTGGAGCAATTTTTCATATGTTTGTTAGCCTTTTGGATCTCCTCTGAAGTGAATGTTTTGTTGATATCTTCTGCCCACTTTTGGATGGGGTCATTTGCTTTTTTGTTGCTAAATTTGCTGAGCTCTTTGTATATTTCTGGTTATTAGTCTCTTGTATGATGTATGGCATGTGAAGATCTTCTCCCATTCTGTGAGGGGTCTCTTTTGTTGTGTAATAGTTTCTTTGGCTGTGCAGAAGCTTTTCAATTTGATGTAGTCCCATTGGTTTGTTTCTGCTTTAGTCTTCCTTACAATGGGTTTGTATCATCAAAGTTGTCCTTGAGGTGTAGGTGGGAAAGTGTTCCACCAATGTTTTCCTCTAAGTATTTGATAATTTCTTGTCTAATATCCAGGTCCTTGATCCAATTGGAGTTGATTTTTGTTTCTGGTGAGATAAAGTGGTTCAGTTTTATTCTTCTACATGTTTCAACCCAGTTTTCCCAGCACGATTTATTGAAGAAAGCTCCCTTCCTCCATTTAGTACTTTGGGCCCCCTTATCAAAGATTAGATGTCCATAGGTGTGGGGGTTTCGTTCTGGGCTTTCAGTTCTGTTCCACTGGTCTGTGTGCCTATTTTTGTGCCAGTACCAGGATGTTTTGATGATGATGGTTTTATAATATAGTTTGAGATCTGAGAGTGTGATGCCTCCATTTCTGTTTCTTTTCCTCAAGATTGTTTTGGCAATTCTATATGTTTTCTGGTTCCAGATAAATGATTGTAGTTTTTGTTCTATTCTCTTAATGAAGTTTGGTGGAACTTTGATGGGTATCATGTTATGTTTGTGTATGGCTCTGGGGAGAATATTTTTTCTGATGATAATTTTATGAAGAAATACTCAGGGGAAGACCAGGATGAGGCCCCAGAATGGACACTCTCCCAGCTCAATATGTCCCACATGTGTCCCTCCAGACTTCTTCAGATAAAACTGCACGATGACTGAAATTATTTTTTCTGAACCCCAAGATATACTGGTTCTCAGGGTCCTGGAAAGTGGTAAATGTTATCTACTCCCTATCAGAAATGTGTTACTAAGAAGGAAAAGACAATCAAGAATGAATGCAACTGTATTTTTTGACCAAGTAAATGCTGTAAAATCTAGCCCTACTCCAATAATATCATGGTAATGTTAGAGGAAGAGGAATGAGATTCAAAGTTCCATTTACTTTTGATTTTTTGAAACATCAACTTACCCAGAATCTGTCCCCATCCTTGACTGACAACAATCGGTAGATGGAAAAATTTCCCTTCTTATTAGAGCCTATTAAACTCAACCCACAAGCCAGCTACTTGAATTATTAAACTACTCTTCAGATCTGAATGAGAATATATATATATGTATATATATATATATATATATACATATATAAGTATGTATTTATCTGCTAATATGCTGGCCCTCTTCCCTTTCCAACTCAATAAATAAGAATTTCAGTGTCTTTGACATACATATGAAGTGGATATGAGGCTTAAAGCCTATTTAAAATAAAGGTCATTACAAGGAAGTCTCTCCATCTGAACACAGTGTACCTATATTCATGCATAAGGTATGTAAACAGTAACATTCCTTCAGCGTTTTTACATCTAATTTTGATCAGAAATTTCTCTTCTCCTTTCTCCCTATCATAGGTTCTGTGTCTGTCGCCCATCTCACCCTAGATAGTCCTGTTTCCCCACATGGAATTCACCTCCTATGTCCAGTGTTGCTAATTTTAAGATTATTCTAATGCACTAAATTCTCCAGAAATCATAATTTACACCTTGCTTAATGTCTATTTTTCCTACCACCATAACTACTGAGCACACACCAACTGAAAATTGTCCAACTTTACTATCTCCACATCTCTCAGAAGTCTTAGACTTGGATTTATCCTTGTATAAAGGTTTTACCAGGCCCAGGTTCTGGAGAAGGATCCATCCATTCAGGTTTTGACTAAGGTAGGTTCCGGGTGGAGATGAGATTAAGGGTCCCTCCATCCTCATTGACTGTCATCTAGGAGCTGATGGTGCTTCCTAGGAGATGCTCACATTCTTATTCATGTTTCCAGCTGGTAGTCTCCAGCAAGGATGAGTTGCCACAGGGCTTGTGTGACTTGCTCATGCCTACCTCTAGGACAATATTCCTATTTTTTGGACTAGGATTATATCTGAAGGATTACCTTTATAGTAGTCAGGGCAAAGAAAATATCTGTTCTGGAGAATGAAAGAATAAAAAGAATATATATGTATCCCAAATTCCGTGCTCTTGTAGCCATTTGTTGTTGTTGATTTGCTTTGTTTTGTTTCATTTTGGGGGTTTGTTTGATTGTTTTGATTGGACAGAGAGAAACTTAGAGGTGGGGAAGATAGAGAAGGAGAAAGAAAGACGCCTGTAGCCCTGCTTTACTGCTTGTGAAACAACCACACTGCAGGTGGGGAGCTGGGGGCTGGAACCCAGATTTTTGTAGGAATCCTTGCACTTTGTACTACATGTGCTTAACCTGGTGTGCCACCACCCTGCCCCTGACTTTGAGATTTAATAGTGACTGCTTAGAAATAGGCCACAGTGAGTTTACATGACAGGGAGTATTACTGGGAGTCACTAGGCACTGAGTCTGCAAAGAAAGGCAGCACAAGAGGGTAAACATCTGTTACTTTAAGGGGAAACACCAGCTGAATTTACATGATAAACTTGGTGGCTAATAAATGTATCATAAAAATAAGTATGATCCTGCAATTCCTTTCCTGGGGCTATATCCTAAGGGACCCAAAGCACCCATCCAAAAAGATTAAAAAGAAAGAAAAAAAAGTAAAGATTACTCCATATATATGAGCTACAAGGACCAGTAAAATGATGGACTAAGAAGGTTTTGTGATTATTTTATTTTCAGTTTTTGCTGAGTCCTGGGAGAACTCTAAAATTCAAGAAATATTCCTCATCCTGTCAAAAAAACATGTAAGCAGGAGATTTGAACCAATACTACACACTGATTAAAAAAAAAAAAAAAAAAAAACAGAGAGTGACAGAGAGACAGAAGATTCCAAAACCCCATTTCACCATCCATGGAACTCCCCTAGTCTGCCCCTTGTTTACATCCATTCTCTTTATATAAGGGGAACTAGGAGCCTTTCATAAGCTCCTGGAGTCAGGCAAAGACTGGGAGTTGTTTAAAACCTAATTTCAGATGCAAGAGCTCCTTACATTGTGAGAACAATGACCTGAAGAATGAAAGACATCTGACACACATCTAGATGAGAATGGGGAAGCTACAGGGGCTGAGAAAGTAGGGAGTGAAAACCACTCAGAATGAGACAAAGTTTGGCAATGGTCAGTCTTTCTCACAGGTAGCATTTTTCTTTTTTTTTTTTTAATTCCTTTATTGTGGTATTAATGTCTTACATTCAACAGTAAATGCAATAGTTTATGCATAACATTTCTCAGTTTTCCACATAACAATAAAAATCCCACTAGGTCCTCTGTCATCCTTGTTGGACCTGTACTCTCCTCACCCACCCCAGAGTCTTTTATTTTGGTGCAACATGCCAATTACAGTTCAGGTTCTACTTATGTTTTCTCTTCTTATCTTGTTTTTCAACTTCTGCCTGATAGTGAGATCATCCTTCTGTTTTAGGCTTATTTCACTTAACACTATTTCTTCAAGCTCCATCTATGATGGGCAGAAAATGGTGGAGTCACTGTTTTTAATAGCTGAGTAGCATTCCAGTGTATATATGGACCACAACTTGCTCAGCCACTCATCTGTTGTTGAACACCTGGGTTGCTCCCAGGATTCGGCTATTACAAATTGTGCTGCTAAGAACATATGTGTACACAAATCTTTTTGGATGGATGTGTTGGGTTCCTTAGGATCTATCCCCAGGAGAGGAATTGCAGGGTCATATGGTAGGTTCATTTCTAGCCTTCTGAGAGTTCTCCAGACAGTTCTCCACAGAGGTTGGACCAATTGACATTCCCACCAGCAGTGCAGGAGGGTTCCTTTCACCTCACAACACTCCAGCATTTGTTGCTGCCACCTTTACTAATGTATGACATTCTCACAGGAGTGCAGTGGTATCTCATTGTTAACTTTATTTGCATTTCTCTGTCAATCAAAGACTAGGAGCATTTTTTGATGTGTTTCTCAACCTTTTGGATCACTTCTGTAATGATATTCTGCCCATGTTCTCTCCCCATTTTGGGATAGGGTTATTTGTTTTCTTGTTGTTGAGTTTGGCAAGCTCTTTATATATTCTGGTTATTAAACTCTTGTCTGATACATGGCATCTAAAGATGTTCTCCCATTCTGTGAGAGTCTCTTGGTTTGGGTAGTGGGTTCTTTTGCTGTGCAGAAGCTTTTTAATTTGATATAGTCCCATGGGTTTATACTTGCCTTAGTCTTCTTTGTAATTGGATTCGTTTTATTGAAGATGCCTTTAAAATTTATGCATAAAAGAGGAAAATATTATGCAATATTTTCCTCTAAGTATCTGATAGTTTCTGATTTAACATCTAAGTCTTTGATCCTCTTGAAATTTACTTTTGTATTTGGTGAAATACAGTGGTTCAGTTTCATTCTTCTGCATGTTTCAACCCATTTGTTCCAACACCATTTGTTGAAGAGACTCTGCTTTCCCCATTTAATAGTCTGGGCACCTTGGTCAAGGATTAGATGCCCATAGGTGTGGGGCTTACTTCTGGGCTCTCAGTTCTATTCCACTGGTCAGTGTGTCTACTCATGTTCCAATACCAATCAGTTTTGATGACAATGGCCCTATAATACAATTTGAGAACTGGGAATGTGATGCCTCCAGTTCTGTTCTTTCTTCTCAAGATTGTTTTAGCAATTCTAGGTCCTTTTCTGGTTCCAGATAAACATTTGTAGCATTTGTTCTACTCTCCTAAAAAATGTGGTTGGTCCAAGAAGGATTCAGAGGACCTAGTGGGGGTTGTATTGTTATATGGGAAACTGGGGAATATTATACATGTACAAACTATTGTACTTACTGTTGAATGTAAAACATTAATTCCCCAATAAAAAATAAATAAATAAATAAATAAATACATTTTTTTTTAATGTGGTTGGGACCCTGATGGAAATAGCATTAAATTTGTAGATGGCTCTGGGTAGTATATTCATTTTGATGATGTTAGTTCTTCCAACCCATAAACATGGAATATCTTTCAACTTCTTTGTGTCTTTTTCAATTTCCTTGAGTAATGACTCATAATTTTCAGTATACAAGTCTTTCACATCTTTGGTTAGGTTTATTCCTAGAGATTTTATTGTTTTGTTGCTATAGTAAAAGGAATTGATTTCTGGATTTCAACTTCTTTTTTATTTTATTTATTTTTTTATTTATTTAAGAAAGGAGACATTAACAAAACTGTAGGATAAGAGGGGTACAATTCCACATAATTCCCACCACCTGATCTCCGTATCCTATGCCCTCTCCTGATAGCTTTCCCATTCTCTATCCCTCTGGGAGTATGGACCCAGGGTTGTTGTGGGATGCAGAGGGTGGAAGGTCTGGCTTCTGTAATTGCTTCCCCGCTGAACATGGGAATTGACTGGTCTATCCATACTCCCAGTCTGCCTCTCTCTTTCCCTAGTAGGGTGGGTTAGTGTTTGCATAGAGGAATGCCACTGACTTTTGTGTGTTAATTTTGTAGCCTGACACCTTACTGTATTGCCTGATTGTTTCCAAAAGGTTCATGATGGATTCCTTAGGTTTTTCTATATATAATACCATGTCATCTGCAAATAGGGAAAGTTTGACTTCTTCTCTTCCAATCTGTATGCCTTTATTTCCTTGCTCCTGCCTGATTGCTATGGCAAGAACTTCCAACCCTATGCTGAATAACAATGGTGATAGTGGGCAGCCCTGTGTATTACTTGATCTGAGGGGAAATGCTTCCAGTTTTTCACCATTGAGTATGATGTTGGCTGTAGATTTGCTATATATAGACTCCACTATCTTCAGGAATTTTCTCTATTCCCATTTTTTGTAGTGTTTTGATCATAATGGGATGTTGTATTTTGTCAAAGGCTTTCTCTGCATCCATGTTTTTTTTTTTTTTGTCTTGCTTTTATTGATGTGGTGGATCACGTTGATTGATTTATGTATATTAAACCAAACTTGCATGCCTGAGATAAACCCCACTTGGTCATGAGGAACAATCTGTTTAATATACTTTTGTGTCGTATGCTTTACATTGGCTTGTTCTAGCCCTCCCCCTCCAAGAGAATTGGATGAGTCCTGTTAATTTCGCGGGCCTGCTTGGCCCCGCCCCAAGGGACCCTGGGAGAGGGTTCCGGAGTCCGAGAGTTCCTGAGTTCCCCAGTGACAGAGTTCCTGAGTTCCGGAGTTCGAGAGTGCGAGGGTGCGAGAGTTTCTGAGTTCGAGAGTAAGGGAGAGGGTTCCTGAGTTCGAGAGAAAAAGAAAGAGTGCTTGCGCCGCCGCAAAGAGACAGCAGAGTTCTGTTTGGTGATTAGTTTGTCTTAGTTTGTGAATCGTTGTTTCTGAATAAAGAAATACAGCTTCCCTGCCCAGCCGTTGTCTCCGCGTCTCTGTTCACCACCGTGAAGCTAGCCGGCCCGGCCAGAGCCTCCGAAAATTTTAACAACACTTTTGTATCCAGTTGGCTAGAATTTTGTTCAATATTTTAGCATCTATGTTCATCAGAGATATTGGTCTATAGTTTTCTTTTTTGGTTGTGTCCCTGTCTGCTTTTGGTATCAGAGTGATGTTGGCTTCACAGAAGCTGGAAGGGAATATTCCAGTGTCTTCAATCTTCTGGAAGACTTTCAAAAGTAGAAGTATTAACTCTTCCTTGAAGGTTTTGTAGAATTTATTTGTAAAACCATCTGGTCCAGAACTTTTATTCCTGGGAAGGTTGTTGATAACTATTTCAAATCCATTGGTTTTAATGGGCCTGTTCATATTATCTAGATCCTCTTTATTTAATTTTAGAAGTTCATAGGTATCTAGGAAATTGTCCATTTCTTCCAGGTTCTGTAGCTTGGTGGCATATAGTTGTTCATAGAAGCCTCACATGATATGTTGAATTTCTGCAGTATCTGTTGTGATATCTCCTCTCTCATTTATATTCTGATATATTTGGGTCTTCTCCCTTTTTTGTTTTGTGAGTCTGGATAAAGGTTTGTTGATTTTGTTCACCATTTTGAGAGCTTTCTTATATTAATGTTTTTTATTTCTGCTCTAACTTTAGTTATTTCTGTCCTTCTGATTGATTTAGGGTTCCTTTGTTCTTCTTCTAGATCTTTAAGGTGTGCCATATGGTTGTTTATTTGTGCTTTTTCTTGTTTCCTAATGTGTGCTTGTATGGCTATGAACTTCTTTCTCAGTACTGCCTTAGCTATGTCCCAAATATTTTGATAGCTTGTTTCTTCATTTTCATTGAACTCTTGAAACATATTGATTTCCTCCTTGATCCAGTAGTTGTTAAGTAGTGTATTGTTAAGCTTCCATATTTTGGGACTGTATCTAATCTTTTATTGATTGTTAAGTGTTAGTTTAATTCCACTGTGGTCTGAGAAGATGCTTGGGATGATTTCAATGCTCTTGAATTTGTTGATGCTGTCTTTGTGGCCTAACATATGGTCTATCCTTGAGAATGACCCATGTGGACTTGAGTGAAATGTGTATTCCATTTTCTTGGGATGAAGGACTCAAATTCAATCTGCAGTACCACCATAATCCAGAGCTGAGCAGTGCGCTGGTATCTATCTACCTATCTGCCTTCCCCTCTGGATCTCTCTCATTCAAAAATAAAATAATTTTTTAAAAAAGATATGCAATCTCATTCAACTAAAATCAAACTTGAGTTTTCACATACCCAACAGAACAAGTTAATAGGAGGAAGGTGAGCAGTTTCCATTTGCTGAGGTACTGGTGGGATTCTGAAATTCCGCTCGGCCGCACCTCCTCCTCTCAGTGGCTCAATAATGTAATTTCTCCTACAAGTGTCCTATACACATTCTTAGTCAACAACCTTAGCTACCAATTCTTTCAACCCTCCCTGGACTCAGAGATGACTGAGGCAGCACTTAAGGTAATTATTGTCCACATCCAATAAAGCTCAACTCCTCAGAGCACGGGACCACTTTCTTTACTTGTGGATAATTAAGTAGGCATGCAGGAATGATGCCAAAGCCAGGTGGTGGGAAGGATTACCTTCACCTCAGTGACAGTCATGGGAACTTGCCAGGGACAAAAGGCTAAACTAAGAACTCAAGAAGTCACTTCAAACAAATTGTCTCAAGGTCTTGGATCCTAAACAAGGTAGGGGAAAAAAAGAAAAGAAAAGAAAATGGCCACTCTGCCAATTACCTCGCATACGTCCCTACCTGAAAATGCTGATGATGCAGGAATAGGAATCGAGCAGAGACAGTAATTATCTAATTACACTGAAGCAAGATTCTGCTCTGTTCTATGAGTCTGCAAGTCCTGTGAGGAAACTCCACACTTACCAAGAGTTTCTCTTCCTCACACACTCTGTAGACCACAATTCCTGTGGGGAATGCTATAAATTGGCAGGCAGGCTACCTCACCTAGAAGAGAACTTGGTTTGCCATGGAAAAGACCCAAGTTCAAACCCCATCTCCAGTGTACTAGGAGTAGCTTCAGTGCTGTGCTATCTTTCTCTCATCCCCTCTATCTCTATCCTTGTCTTTCTCTCTGAAAAAAAAAGTTACCTCAGAGTGGTGAAGCCCTGACAAGGACAAAAAAAAACATGCTCCAATATCCAGGAGCCTCTAGGCCCCAGCCCTGCCAGCAAGTGTCCAGAGCCTGGGGTTCCAGGACCCTCCCACTCCAACCAACCACCACCCACTTTTGTCATTATCTACCATGCTCTATGCTTCTAGCAAAGTTGGCTTTTTGACCATGGAAGAGACAACGTTTGGGTCCAGCTTGTCCTTCTGGAATAACACCAGCCTGGTAATTCACCATGTATTCTGAGCATCACTGAGAAAGCACAGCACAGCACAGCACAAGCTTTCCTCCTGTGTTACTCAGCAAAAAAATGTCCAAAGGCATCTCATTGTTTCCATGCTTGAAACAGACTGACTCCAGATCTTGTGCCCTGGCTCTGCCGGTGATTCCAAGGAACTAAAACCCCACCCAAATAAAGGGACTCCTTACTGAGTGGGAGATGATCTTTACATGCCATACATCAGACAAAAGGCTAATAAGCAACATCTACAAAGAGCTCCCCAGGGGCTGGGTGGTAGCGCACCAGATTAAGGGCCGGCAGGGACAGGAGCAAGAACGCCAGTTGGAGCCCCTGGATCCTGACCTGTAGGGAGGCTGCTTCACAAGCAGGGAAGCAGGTCAGCAGATGTCTATCTTTCTTTCCCTCTTTCTTTTTTATTTTATTTTTTTTAATCTTTATCGATTCTGAATAGAGACAGAGAGAAATTGTGAGGGGAGAGAGAATAGTGCAGAAGAGAGACAGAAAGAAACCTGCAGACCTGCTTCACCACTTGTGAAACATTCCCCCTGCAGGTGGGGACCAGGGACTTGAACCCAGATCCTTGCACACTGTAATGTGTGCACTTAACCAGGTGTGCCACTGCCTGGCCCCCTCTTTTCCTTTTTCTATCTATCCCCCTCTCCCAGTTTCTCTCTGTCCTACCCAACAACAATAACAACAGCAAAAATGGAGAGAAATATGGCCGTCAGGAGCAGTGGATTTGTAGTGGAGGCACTGAGCCCCAACAATAACCCTGAAGGAAAAAAAAAGATAAAGAAGAAAAGAAAAAACTTATCAAACTCAGCAACAACAACAACAACAAAATCCAAAAGTGGAAGAGAATATGGACAGGATACTTATCAAAAAAAAAAAAAAAAAAAAAAAGCTCGAAGTCACTGGTAGCAGAGAAATGCAAACATGAACAACAGTGAGATCCCACTTCACCCTTGTGAAAGCGTCACGCACCAGCAACAAATGCTGGAGAGGTTGTGGGGACAAAGGAACCCCTCCTGCACTGCTGGGGAGAATGTCAATGGGTTCAGGGAGCCCCACGTTCTGTTTCTGACACCACCAACAACTTACCTAGAGCAGAGGTCTGATCCCTACCTCACAGCCCACCCCACCCACCCCCACACCCCTGAGGAGGGTCTTTGTGCCTGTGTGACTTAGACATCATATACCTTCTTGATTTGGTTTAAATTGTCAATAAAAGAGCATCAAGAGCACAGGCTTTTCCAGCATCTGCTCAAATTCAAATCAATGTGTGAAACATATCTGGATAAGTTTAGCCAGAGGCTCACAAATGATGGTGATATAATTGTTTTTCTCCTTTGCTGGGCTGCATTGCAGGCACTATGAATACAGTGCTTCTGGAGGCCATTTTTCTCTCCATTTTATTGGATAGGACAGACAGAAATTGAGAGAGGAGAGAGAGAGAGAGGGAGAGGGAGAGAAACAAAGAGACACCTGCAGACCTGCTTCTCTACTTGTGAAGTGTCGCTCCTGCAGGTGGGGAATGGGTCAAACCTGGGTCCTTGTGCTGGTTCCTGTGCTTAGTACTATCTGTGCTTAACTAGGTACACCACCACCACCCCTGCCCCTTTATTTTCTCCATGAAGATTTTATTTAAAAAGAAAGTATGAATAAAAATGTCTTTAATTCCTCTTTCTTATCTCCAACCTGACTTCTTTTTTTAACTGGGGGAATTAATGGTTTACAATAAATTCAGTTGTTGGTACATGTGTAAAATGTACCAATATTTTTTAAATTAAGCTAGTTTGGAATGGAGATTTTTCTGAAATAATTAGCTCCATCTTAGAGGAAATGAAAGCCTTGATTCCTTGACCGCTGGGAAGGACAGGAAACTTTTAGCTTCATGGTAATGTAATTAAGGTCTGAAGCCACCTGTGGAAGTCGCACTAAAGAGACACTGGCAGACTGCCTTCAGCATCGCCCACTCTGCTCAGAGGCCAGAGGTGCTGGGATGGACAATTTCTCCTCCCGAGGACCGTCCAGCACCCTTTGAAGGACTCTCCGTCTCTCCTACTCAGCTCTGGCTGAAATCTCTTTCAGGGATTTCACACAGTCTGCTTTCATGTATTTATAGCAATTTCCCCACAGCTGTGAGAGAAGTCCTGTAGGGACAATTACTTAGAGAATCATTTCATCAAATCACTCAGTTCTTCTCTCTCTCTCTCTCTCTTTCTTTCTCTCCATCTCTCACTCTCTCTCTTTCTCTCTCTCTTTCCATCTCTCACTCTCTCTCTCTTTCTCTCTCTCCCTCTCTCTCTCCATCTCTCTCTCTTTCTCTCTCTCTTTCCATCTCTCACTCTCTCTCTCTCTCCCTCTCTCTCTCCATCTCTCTCTCTCTCTCCATCTCTCTCTCTCTTTCTCTCTCTCTCCATCTCTCACTCTCTCTCTTTCTCTCTCTCCATCTCTCACTCTCTCTCCATCTCTCATTCTCTCTCTCTTTCTCTCTCTCTCTCCATCTCTCACTCTCTCCATCTCTCACTCTCTCTCTTTCTCTCCATCTCTCACTCTCTCTCTCCATCTCTCACTCTCTCTCTCTCTCTCTCTCCATCTCTCACTCACTCTCTTTCTCTCTCTCTCCATCTCTCACTCTCTCTCTCTCTCTCTTCTCTCTCTCTTTTTCTCTCTCTTGCCTCCAGGTTTATTGCTGGGACTTGGTGCCAGCACTATGCAGCCACTGCTCCTGGTGGCCGATTTTTTTTTTCATCTTATTAGATATGGCAGAGAGGAATTGAGAAGGAAGGGGGAGAGAGAGGAGAGAGACACCTGCAGCCCTGCTTCAGAGCTTGTGAAGTGTCCCCCTGCAGAGGGAGAGCAGAGGCTCGAACCAAGCTTCATATGCTGGTCCTTATGCTTAGTACTATGTGCACTTAACCCGGTGCACTACCACCCAGCCCCCTCTCCTTTTTTTTATTGGTCATTTAGTTTTCTACAATCATGTGACCCCAGAGCTGTAATTTAACTCTCATTCATAACAAGTGTGGGCCATCACACCTCCACTAAAGTGCTGTGCCCTCTTTGCAGTAACCACCAGTTTTTCAAATATTATTATTATTATCTTTACTTATTGAATAGATACAGCCAGAAATCAAGAGGGAAGGGGGAGATAGAGAGGGAGAGAGAGAGACTCCTATAGCCCTGATTCACCACTCGCAAAGCTTTGCCCCTGCAGATAGGGACCAGGGGACTAACACACAAAATCCAAGAGACAGTTTACCATTTCTTTCTTTTTAAAGTTTTTTTAATTATCTTTATTTATGTATTGGATAGAGACAACCAGAAATTTCTAGGGAAGGAGTGATAAAGAGGGAGAGGGACATGGAGAGTGAGAGGGAAAAGGAGACAGCCCTGCAGCCCTGCTTCACCACTCACAAAGCTTTCCCCCTGCAGGTGGGGACCAGGGGCTCCCAAACCCGGGTCCTTGCGCACTGTAACAGTTGTGCTCAATCAGATGCACCACCACCTGGCTCCAGTTTATCAGTTTTTTAAGGGCATTATATTTTAGCCATCTGTATCTTACATATGACTACTCCACAATCCAGTAAAAATGAAGCTGTATCCTTGGAACAACGTAGATGGAACTGAGGAAGATTATGCTAAGTGAAATAAGCATGCCTGTCTTAACAAGATGGAGCCCCTCCCCTCAACACTGGCCAGAGTCAAAAGCTTAATAATGGTAGAGGAAGTTGGAGGTGAGAGTGTTTTGCAGACACCTATTCCAGGGAGATAAGGAATGGTACCCAGATGCCAGCATCTATCCAGTAATCCACTAAGCCCCTAATAAAGACAAAAAAATAATAAATAAAAGAATTAAACAGGCGTGGAGACTCCTTGGTTAATGGGGTATTCAGCTGGGACTAAGGCCAGGTGATCTCTATCAAGCAGGAAGAAGGCTCATGCTTGGAGAATATCATGGCCGCTCACCGCTGTAATGCCAGCGCTTTCAATATGGGGCTCCAAGGAAGCTCAGAAAGAAACATCCTCTCCCCGGAAGGTTCCATACTCAGCCTGGTGCTCTTTCCTTGGCCATGGTAGCTTGGCTTCTATTTGTAGCACATTTCAGTCTGTTTACGTCATTCACCTTAGTTCTTGTTGGAGAGGGGAGTAATGTAAGATAGCAGTAACAGTCCCCCCCCCCTCCAGGGTTATAGCTGGGGCTCAGTGCCTACAGTGCGAATCCATGGCTCCTGAGGTCATTCCTCCACTTTTGTTACCCTTATTGCCGTTGTTGTTGTTGTTGTTGTTGTTGTTGGATAGAACAGAGAGAAAAATGGAGAGAGAAGGGGAAAACAGTGAGGGAGAGAAAGACAGACACCAGCTGACCTGCTTCACCACCTGTGAATCGACTCCCACGCCTGCAGGTGGGGAGCCAGGGGCTCAAACCGGGATCTGTAGCTAGTCCTTGTGCCGTGTGCACTTAACCCTCTGTACTACTGCCTGCCCCCTAACTTTAATAAACTCCACATGGGTGTCAGCTTAGGGTTTTTTTCTTTATTAGGAAGGTTAATGGTTTATGGAAAATCCAGTTGTTGGTCCATGTGTAACATTTCTCAGTTTTCTGCAAAATACTCTCCCCCAGCCCAGGTCCTCCTCCACCATCAGCACCAGGACCTGAAAGCCCCCCACCCCACCCCAGAGTCCTTGACTTTGGGGCAAGACACCAAACCCAGTCCACGTCCTACTTGGAGTTTCCCCTTCTGTTCTCATTTCTCCACTTCTGCCCCTGAGTGAGACCATCCCATCTGCATCCTCCTCTTTCTGTCTGATCTCATTTCACTGGATTCTTTCAAGCTCCATCCAAGAGGAGGGGAAGAAGGTGACTCCATCATTCTTCACAGATGAGTAGTATTCCATTGTATATATAGATCACAGCTGTCTCAGCCATTTGTCTAATGTTGGGTACCTGGGTTGCTTCCAAGTTTTGGCTATTATACATTGTGCTACTATGAACACAGGTCTGCACAGATCCTTTTGGATGGGTGTGTTTTGTTCCTTAGGGTATATATCTCTAGGAGAGGAACTGCAGGGCAATAGGGTAGATCCATTTCTAGCCTTCTGGGTGTTGTCCAGACTGCTCTCCACAAGGCTTAGACCACAGAGGGCTTATGATGATGTTCCTGATGGCAGTGACCAGCGATGATGAAGAGAGGGGTCTATTAGAGATCTAGGCCCATATTATCTGTCTGTGTGAGAATCCTAGGATTCCCTGACTAGGGACCCAGGTGATGATATGGCTTGGTAGTGGCCACCAGTCAGTGAGTTGGCTCCATTATTAACACTGATCTACTCACCAGGAAGCAGTGGCTAGCGGACAGAGTGCCACATGTCATGTCCACACACAAACAGCTGGCAGCACCAGGACATCAATTCTCAGAGTGCCACTGACACTCAGCACCTTTCTGTATTTGCCAATATCTTGACCCTGATCACTTTTTTTCTTTATTGGGGGATTAATGGCTTACAATTGTTGACACATGGGTACAGTTTCACATCTCACTAAGATAGGTGTCTACAAAACACTACCACCTCCAACGTAGGTCCATCATCATGTACCAAGAGCTGAAACCCCCCCTCCCTCCACCTTTCTCCCAGTCTTCCTTCCCCCAGTGTCCTTTGCTTTGGCGCAATACAACCAAACCAGGCCAAGTTCTACCTTGTGTTACCTTTCTGTTCTTGCTTAAGTTCTGTCTTTGAGTGAGATCATCCCCAAATTAAACTTCTCTTTCTGGCTTCTCTCACTTCACATGGTCCCTTCATGAATCATCCAAGAGTTGGCCTTGATCATACGCCCCAAAGTGTGCTTCCATTTTACAGAATAACTGGTCTGGCTGTGTCAACGGTAAGCCATGGCCCCCAGTATGTGACAGTGAGGAACTCAGGTTGTAACTCAGTCTGGTTCCATGAGCTCTTTGTCATGTTGACTGCGGGAAAGGTCTTTTTTCTTAAACTTTTTATTTTGTCCATGAAATTCACAAGTAACTGATGATCCGTATTTGGAAAGTGGCCTTAAGGAGTATGCTCACTCTTTCAAAGAAGCAACCAGACACAGTCTAGAAAATAACATTACAGAGCTGTTAAGGTCCAAAAAAATCACATTCTTCTGATATTGTTATATACTTATCTGACTTCATAGGGAGAATCAATGAAATGAAAGACAGGAAATGAGGTAAGGAAAAATCCTCTTATAGAATTTTCCAAAGGACTCTGAAGAGTAAATGCTGTAAAGGGTGCAAAGAAAATGGAATTATTAGATATACTGAATTTTGAAAGTGCTTTGGGTTAGGTCTGTAGGATCTAGGCAAAGAAAGAAAGAAAGAAAGAAAGAAAGAAAGAAAGAAAGAAAGAAAGAAATCATTTAAATGAACTTGCAGGAAATTGCTATGAACTGATCATGCTATATAAAATCCTAAAGATTCGTTTCAAAAATGCATTCATTTAATTCTAGTGCATCTACTGTAATATAGAAAATAAGTATATTGCATATATATTTACATATTAATACATCTCCAATATCATAGTGGTTATATTATGTAGCATTATTGCATTATTGCTAAACTTAGACATACGGGTAGGTTAGTATGTGTGTTTTACACGCAGATATCTGTGCAGAACACACATTAGTGGCTATACATATTCTCTGTATAAGGAGCATATAAAGTCTCTCAAATTTAGAAAACAGAGTGTGGCGTGTCCCTCTGTGTGTGTGACTTGGCTGCACAGAGGTCTTTTGTTTTTTTCTTTCATCTCTTTATCATTAATCCACAGTCATCTTACCTTCCTCTCACCAGGATTCCGTAACACCTCAGAACTGCAGTCAAACACATTTGCAAACACAACACAGACTCATTCTCTGATTGCAGTGAAGAAGCTCGTTTCCCCCCTCCCCCGACAATGAAACAGAAAGCATCCAAGAGACATCCCAAACCTATCAGTACTGGAGAAGACTCTTGCAAAATGGATAATTCCTTATTTTCACTTTCACTGCCTATGTTTCATGTAACAGCAATGACTTGAAAATAGCCATTTAAAAGTAGCCAACTTCTTGGGAGTCAGGCAGTAGGGCACCTGGTGGGAAGCACAAGGAGCTGCATAAGAATCCCGGTTCTAACCCCTCTCTCTGTCTTCCCCTCCTCTCTCCATTTCTCTCTGTCCTATCCAACAACGACGACATCAATAACAAGAACAATAATAATAACTACAACAATAAAAATGGCAACAAAAGAGAACATGACATTTGTAAAAAAAAAAAAAAAAAAAGTAGCGAACTTCTTAATGCCTAAAGTTACACTCCCAGAGTGACAAAGAAAACCACTACATTGTGTCTGTGCAAGTGTGTGTCACAGCACAATGATGCCTGCAGTAGGTGCTCGATTAAAAGCCTATCTTGTAAACCTTTGACAACTGAAATGACTCAATAGATAGATGTAACTTTCCCAAGAATTCATGAGAGAATTTTCTGTGCATTAAAAGTAGGATGTCTTATACCAAATCTTAGTAAATGAGTCAATAGTCTCCCTCACTTCAGCTTGCCCATAAAATCCTTAGAAATCAGTCCTGTGACTGCACTTGCTTTCCATGACTACCAGCCAAAACTGGGATCCCCTACATCCTCAGTAGGGTGTGGACCCCATGGGGATTAGACTACAACCAACAAGACAATTCCACCAGAGCCTCCTGAGTCCCCACTCAGTCACCAGGGAGCACCCTGAAGAGAGCCACAGCATGTTCACAGACAGAGGGAGCCTGGACTTGACACTGTCATGAACCACTCACATGCTGCTCACACACACCAGCATTTGGAGTACCTAATATATATATTAGGTACCTAATATATTAGTGTTGCCATACAGATTATTATTTGTTTCAATTTCTTTATTGGGGATTAATGTTTTACAGTCAACAGTAAATACAATAGTTTGTACATGCATAACATTTCCCAGTTTTCCACATAACAATACAACCCCCACTGGGTTCTCTGCAGCTATATTCTTTACTTATTTTTTTTTTTACAAGAGCATTAATCAGCTCTGGTTTATGCTTTTAAGGGATTGAACCCAAGACCCTTGGAGCCTCAGGCATGACAGTCTGTTTGCGTAACCATTATGCTATCTACCCTCTGGAATACTTAATAATTTTTATCACACAAAATAGACCTAAAATGACTATCTTTTCTATTTGCTTAAGGGTTTTGGTGAGACTGAGATAGGAAAATATAGGTAAAATGACCTTTCAATTATAAAACTTCAGGGCCGAGTGGTGGCGCACCTGGTTGAGTGCACATGTTACAATTACAAAATTTCAGGAACTGGGAGATAGCTCAACTGGTAGAGTGCATGCCATATCAAGCATCCCATGCCTGACTGAGTCACTAGCACCACGTGGGAGCACCACGAAGTCATGAAGGGAGCCCACCAGAGATGGTGGAACGATGCTTTGATGTCCCTCCATCTTCGTTTTTTTTTTTTTTTTCTAAAAAAAAATGATAGAGTAAGGGTTGGTTTGGGAGACAGCTCAGCAGTATCATGTGTGAACAATGCCCTGAGTTTATTTTCAGGCACTACATAAAAAAAATTAAATTCCAGATTCTAATAATTTCTGTTAAATTCAGCACCCCCCGGAAAAGTAATCACATCAGCTTTAACTCTTCTATGCTTCCATGAGTGTCTGGTAGAGTTGACTTTTAAGCAATAGATCAGCAATGACATCTTGAAAAATGTAGGGTCTACAAGAACTTTCATGGGACCAGCAAAATAGCTCACTTGGATAGTGTGTGACTCAAGTTTGAGTCCAGTCCCCACCACATTAAACCCTTTCTCTACATTAAGCCCTTTCTCTCTCTTCTCTCTCTCTCTCTCTCTCTCTCTCTCTCTCCCTCTCTCTCTCTCAACATAGAATTCTTTTTTTTTAATTTTTTATTTATAAAAAGGAAACATTGACTAAACCATAGGATAAGAGGGGTACAACTCCACACAACTCCCGCCACCAGAATTCCGTATCCCATCCCCTCCCCTGATAGCTTTCCTATTCTCTGTCCCTCTGGGAGTATGAATCCAGGGTCATTGTGGGATGCAGAAGGTGGAAGACGCCCTCCATAGCAAGTCTGAGAAGTGACAGAGCACAGCAGAGAAGGATGGCTGGTCCTGATGGAGGGGCAGTTACAGAGCCCCTCGGAGCCTAGCGGCCAGTCTCCTCACAGCCCTATCCTCCCACCCACTCCTTCTGTGTTCCTATGTGAATCATCCCTGCTTGGAACTTAGCAGATACTCAATAAATGCCTATGGAATAAACCTAGTATTTTGAGGGCAGAATCATATCAACCCTTTTTCTTTGTGCTTTTGTTAGACTTGACAGGAAAGAAAAATCACTTAGAGGAGAAGCAAGCTGCAAGGCTCATTTGTGCCCCTGAGACTAGTTTTTCTGTCCGTTATGTGGGGAAATCATGCGTGATGGCGAAGGCTTTCAGCAGGTGTGTTGGGGATGAGTAGAGCATTAGCCCTATTGTTCTCCTCACTCTTTTGTCTAATTATCTTGGGGTTGTTAGGTGAGCTCTTTTCTTAGGAAAGTAAAAAAGAGGAAGAAGTCTGTGCATTGCTAAGCTGGAATCCACTCTTTTTATTTATTTTTTACTTAAGAAAGGATAAATTAACAAAACCATAGGGTAGGAGGGGTACGACTCCACACAGTTCCCACCACCCAATCTCCATATCCCACCCCCTCCCCTGATAGCTTTCCCATTCTCTATCCCTCTGGGAGCATGGACCCAGGGTCATTGTGGGATGCAGAAGGTGGAAGGTCTGGCTTCTGTAATTGCTTCCCCGCTGAACATGGGCGTTGACTGGCTGGTCCATACTCCCAGTCTGCCTCTCTCTTTCCCTAGTAGGGTGGGTCTCTGGGGAAGTGGAGCTCCAGGACACACTGGTGGGGTCTTCAGTCCATGGAATCCACTCTTTAAGGCTTATTAGTGCAGTGTGTTGAGTGTGATTTGCATTAGGGGAAGTAAACAGCTCAAACTGAAAAGGTTTCCTCTAATCATCCATTTCATTGCAATGTCCCCTCCAAGAAGAAAGACAGTCAATAATAATGTTCAAATGCTTCAGTTCTACAGACATCAAAATAGCAAAGTTCCTTTGCTTCTCATTCATTTGAAAAGCGCTCGTTTCGCCTTCAGAAAAACAACCTTTCTTTCCTGCCAGACTACTTTGGGAAACAGCCAAATGTGTCCTGGAGCCCCCCCTCCCCAGATCCCTGCCCCACTAGGGAAAGAGAGAGGCAGACTGGGAGTATGGATCCACCTGTCAACACCCATGTTCTGCAGGGAAGCAATTACAGAAGCCAGACCTTCCACCTTCTGCATCCCACAATGACCTTGGGTCCATACTCCCAGAGGGATAAAGAATAGGAAAGCTATCAGGGGAGGGGATGGGATACGGAGTTCTGGTGGTGGGAACTGTGTGGAGTTGTACAACCCTCATCCTATGGTCTTGTGAATTTTATAATTTTATAAATATTTTTTATTAATTTTATAATAATTTTATAAATAATTTTTTAAAGATTAATTCCTATGGCTGGACTTTCTGTAGGAAATGGCCCTGAACTTGACCCTGGTTCTGTCCACTCTGATCTTGAGCAGCCTGTAAAACTTTCCAGCATCTATTGCTTAATCCAAGCACAAAAGATATGATCTGCCCTCTCTCTCCAGGCTCTGTGGATCCACAGATAACAGGTAGCAAGGGAGAAGGTGTGATTGGCATCTCCTCTGCAGAGCTGCTGAGTGTCCGCCAGGGTGGAGGGACCGTTTTACCCAGAGAGGCCTCAGAAACACCTTCACTGAAGATTTTCTCCTGGTGTTTCCACTTAAAAATAATAATGAAACAAATAAATAAAATAAAAACTCAATAGATGCTCCTTTGGCTATCATGTGCCGTGCTTGGCTTTTCAGAGGTCGGGGTTTAAGACTCCGAGTATGGCTGCTAAAAAGTCAAAGCACTTCTCAGAATCCCTCCTGGCTCAAGTAGTTATTTCAGAACTCATAAAAAGCAGCAAATTTAGCAACAGGAAAAAAGCAGCCCCAGGTTAGCCACCGGCTTTGTGAGGATGTAGAAAATGGTCGCCCCCAACTAGAACTGCCTGTGATTGCTGGAATCTGGGGTCAGATGTGACTGACTGGAATCAGTCCACTGGGAGTATGGACCCAAATTCTTTTTGGGTTGCAAAAGGTGGGAGTTCTGGCTTCTGTCGTTGCTTCTCCGCTGGACATGGGTGTTGGCAGGTGGATCCACACCCCCAGCCTGTGTCTGTCTGTCCCTAGTGGGGCAGGGCTCTGGGGAGGGGAGGCTCCAGGACACACGGGTGAGGGCGTCTGCCCAGGGAGGTCAGGATGGCATTATGGTAGCATCTGCAATTTGGTGACTGAAAGGCAGTAAGATATCAAGGAGGACAAATTGTTTAATAATCAGGAAGCCAAAAGTAAGAATAGAGGCGATAAAATTAGAGGTCTTCGTGTGGGAAGAAGATAGGAAGTCTATTTGAGGTATGCTCCATGTAGGCTGACTTTAGTCAAGTTTTGCCTGAGCTTGATAGCTGAAAGACAAGTCAGGGAAATATAGATATACACCCCCCCCCCATCCACCCTGTAAAAGCAGCCACCATAGAAAAAGAAAAGGTCTGAAAGGTCTGATTTCCTAAGCCTTGAGAAGTGGGTTGAGATTCTTTTGTAAATGCAGACGTTCTGGTGACTGGGAAAACACAGGCACTCGCTGACGGTCTCCGACGCTCTGACACTCAGGTGTGCTAGAAAGGCTTTCTTCGGGATGTATCTCCATGGCCTTTTGATGGGACGCAATAAACAGCAGCTGTGGTTATTCAGTTGCTGGAGTGGAGCTCAGTCCATCTGATGAATCACGAGAGACGTTTCCTGCAAGCAGACTGCAGAGGCAGAGAGCGGATTTGATCACAGAGGAAAGGAGATCCTGGCAACATCCTGCACGTTCAGGAGTCTGTCCCACACCCTCACCAGCTGGGCAGGAGTGAGTGTGGTCATGCGATTTTCACCAAGTCAAGGAAGGTTTTCTTACTCCATGATTCAAAATAAAGAGTAGAGGCGTGGCTTCACAAGGAGGATATTGAGGAAAAGTTTGTGGGTTTGTCCTCCCCTCCCCAGAGCCCTGCCCCACTAGGGACAGACAGACACAGGCTGGGGGTGTGGATCCACCTGCCAACACCCATGTCCAGCGGAGAAGCCATGACAGAAGCCAGAACTCCCACCTTCTGCTCCCCATAGAGAATTTTGTTCCAGACTCCCAGAGGGGAGAAATGTCAGGGGAATATGGCCAAAGGGCTCTGAACTCCAACTCCATCCAGATCCAGAGAAAGAAGAGGTAAATGGAAAGACATGGTATAAGTGTGACTTAGAAAGGAGCTGAAGGCAAGACCAGAGGGGAGAAAAATGGGCAAATATATATAATTTAACAATTACCTTTATTGGATAGAGACAGCCAGAAATTGAGAGGGGAAAGGAAGAGAGAGGGAGAGAGAGAGAGAGAGAGAGAGACCTGCAGACCTGCTTCACCTACAGGTGGGGACCGGGGATTCAAACTATTGCTATAACAATAATACATAGCTATAGAAATAATACTCAACCCATATCTGTGACCTTGGGAGAACCACTGCAGTTTCCACTGGAGGGAATAAGACACAGAACTCTGGGGGTGGGAATGGTGGGGAATTGTACCACTGTTAGGATTTTGTAAATCAATATTGTCACTAATAAAATTAAAATATTTTTTTAAATATGAGGGTTTGGTAAGTGGAAGGATGGGGGAGAGAGTGAGAGAGAAAGTGAGAGAGAGGGAGAGAGAGAGAGACTGGACTAGCTCACCGTGTGGTCTCTGTAAGCATGGCATAGAAGGGTTTGTCTGGGAATTAGCCTGAGAGAGAAGAGTCCTCATCCATATTCAGATCAGGTGCAATGTCATGTGTTGCTTATGTGAAACTCAAACAGACCTAGGTGGCCAGCAAGTTCCTCGGTGTTGTACTAATCATCTATTCTGTACCTGGAAGCTCAAATTTGGGATTTCTGAGTCTAACTACATGACTCAGGTGACTAAAGTGCAAAGTGGTGGGAATGGTGTGAAATTGTACCATGGTGCAATTAGTGCAAAGCTTCAAGTGTTTCAGCAAGTTTCAGAAGCAGGGACTGTCCTCAAATAATAAGAGGAAACAGCACACGTCCCAGGTGAAGTGAGCAGGGCAGCGAGTGGAGTGGAGGCTGCCCGCAGGCACCCCAGACCTCAAAGGCCCCGTCGGCAGCAGTTCATGAGATCAGAGGGCCTGCTCACACACCCTGGTGGACAAGGGGGGGACAGGTGGGAAGGAGCAGAGGACAAGAATGGAAAGTATCAGTCGAGAAGAAGGCGAGTCTGTGAGAGTCTGTGAGTGGATCGCCTCAGGAGATGGCAAAAGATAGCATTTGCATAGACTGTGTAGAAAATGTTCCCCTTCCCGGCTGAGAGCACCTATCACTGTGCACAAGGACCCAGGTTCAAGCTCCGGCTCTCCACCTGCGGGAGGGACCCTTCATGATCAGGGAAGCTGGTCTGCAGGGCTCTCTCTCTCTCTCTCCCGCTCTATATTCCCCTCCTCTCTCACTTTCTTTCTATCCTGCCCCATTAAAAAAATAGAAAGAAAGAAATAGAAATGGCCACTGGCGGCAGTGGATTTGTAGTACTGAGCCCCAGAGAGAACTCTGGTAGCAAAAACAGAAAATAAAATTAAAAATAATCATGGGAGCCGGGCGGTGGTAGCACAGTGGGTTAAGCGCAGGTGGCGCTAAGGGCAAGGACCGGCATAAGGATCCCCACCTGCAGGGAAGTCGCTAACATAATCTGCACCCAATAGGTGTGAGGTTGTATCTCTGGAGTGAGGTTTTTGCCTTTTGATGGGGGGAGGGAGGTACAAAGAATCAGCCTGGTCAGGGGTGGCTCGGAGGATGCAGAACTTGACTAAACTCTGCTTCATAAGATCATTAAACTGGGCATGCAGAACATTTTCACTTCTGGGCACCACTATTATTATTATTAAAACTTATTTATTTTTTTAATTAGATTTATTTACTGGATAGAGATAGCCATTAGCTCAGGTCAGAAATGCCTCCAACAGATGCAATACCAGAAGTGAGTATTTGCAAAAGCAACAAGAACAGGGTGAAGGGCAGAGTTATCCTCAAACGTGACTGCAGGGCCAGGCGATGGCTCAGACAGTTGGGTCTGTGTCTTAGCAGGCACAGGGTGCACCAGGGCTGAGTTCCAGCTCCATGCCGAGCAGCTGAGCAAAACTGGGGAAGGGTAGGGAAGGCCTCACAAATCACAGAGCCATATCGTGGTGTCTCTTCTCTCTGTGTCTCTCCTTTCCCCCCTTCTTTTGTTCCTTTCTCTAAAAATAGAATAATGAGAAAATTTAACCCAGGGAAGCCGGCTGATGGGGGACCACTCATACACGAGACCCCAACACCCCATAAAAACAAAAGGAACCCAAAATCTTTGTGGTGAATATGGTGGACTTGAAAATCTGCGTGAAACAGCCCCTTCTTTTTTTTCCTTTTAACGTTTTTAAAAAATATTTATTTATTCCCTTTTTGTTGCCCTTGTTGTTTTATTGTTGTAGTTATTATTGATGTCATCGTTGTTGGATAGGACAGAGAGAAATGGAGAGGAGAGAGGAAGAAAGAGAGGGGGAGAGAAAGACAGACACCTGCAGACCTGCTTCACCATTTATGAAGTGACTCCCCTGCAGGCGGGGATCTGGGGGGCTCGAACTGGGATCATTACACCAGTCCTTGTGCTTCGCGCCACCTGCGCTTAACCTGCTGCACTACCGCCCGACTCCCTCCTTTTAACATTTTTATTTACTTACTTACTTAATGTATTTATTTATTTATTTTTAGTGAGAGAGATACAGAGAGAGAAAAATGGTCAGAACCCTGCTCAACTTTCCTGACGGTGGTGCTGGGGATTGAACCTGGAACCTCAGAGCCTCAGACAGGAGAGTCTTTTTGCAGAACCACTATGCTGTCTCCCCAGCCTCCAGCCCCTTCTCTCTTCCTGTGCTCACGAGGCACCTCAGGGCACCATGGCAACAGCAGGCTCTAGTGGTTCCTCCGGTGTCCCTGACACAGGGCATGGATGCCACGTTTACAAAGGCGTCTCTTTCTAATATGCAACTCACATCAAGGAGTAGCAGGAAGTCGAGTCTGAACAGGAGCTGAGAGCCTAGACTGCAATTCAGCAACAATCCCTGTGACCTTGTGTTGGGATGCATGAGACCCCTTCTGTTTCATTGGTTTAATACCCCCTGCTTAACACTGTATTCTATTTACATAACTACTTCATTCTATTTACGTAACCACTTCATTCTATTTACATAACCGCTGTTAACAAGCACCACCCTCCCTGCAGGGCATTGGTTCAGTCCCCACTGGTTCATGATATGTTTTTGCTCCACCCCCTCTCCTTGTCACACTCTGATTTTCACCAATCACTTTTCTCTCCACCCTCTCTATGTCACATCCTGTTTCTACCCTACTTGGCAAGTATATATAAAGACAGCATTGTGAGTTTTAGGGTACTTTAGCTTAGCTCAGCTTAGATTGTGCTGCGTCCTGCATGAATAAAGAGATACTGCCTACAGCTCAACCATGAGTCCCGGGTCGTCTGTCTCCCGTCAATGAAGCTCAGCCCGACAACCTTGGAAAAGCCACCAGATCCCCATGCCACCCCCCACCCCCGCATCTTGCAGCAGGACCTGGAGTCAGGAAGCAGTGGAGTTAGCCAGGTGGCCTCCTGGGAGGTGGCATGGACTAATTCATCATGTCACTTGCACAGCCTGTTCCAAGGAAAGAGACTCTGGGAGCTAGAAGCCAGCTCCTGCTCCCAGACCATCCAGCCTCCTTCCTGCAGGGAGCAGCAGCTGCTATTCTGCACAAGGACAGCCTGACCTTCCTCTGAGCCTGTCACAAAATGCATGGGCACAGAGGGAAGGCAGGTGCCCGGCACCCTGGGCAGGGACGGAACTGAGTCTCAAGCTCTGGGTGGTTTGGAGGGAGACATGAGCGCTCATGTCTGCAATGTCAGAGCCCAAACTCAGCTCTTTTTTTTTTTTAATTTGTAGGGGGGGTTTTCTAATTAGTGATTTCATATCAGTTTACAAAATAACAGGAGAACAATTCCAAACCATTCCCACCACCAGAGTTCTGTGTCCCCTTTCCCTCCATTGGAAACTGCAGTGGTTCTCCCAAGGTCACAGATATGTGTTGGCTATTATTATTTGTTAACATTTTAAACATATATTTTTAATTTTATCTATTTGTTTATTTGACAGAGACAGCTAGAAATTGAGAGGGAAAGGGGTGATAGAGAGGGAGAAACAGAGAGATACCTGCAGCCCTGCTTAACCACTCACAAAGCGTTCCTCTATTATTTCTATAACTCTCTGGCATCTATCTATCTACCTATCATCTATTTATCTACCTTTCATCTATCTATCTATCATCTATATTTTGCCCATTTTTCCCTCTGGTTCTGGCTTCACTTCCTTTTTAAGTCACACCTACACTTCTTACTACGTCTGACTGTCCTTCCTTTTTATATCTTTCTTCTGAGGGTCCTGATGGAATTGGGGCTCAAAGCCCTCTGGTCATCTTCCCCTGACATTTCTCCCCCTCTGGGAATACGAAATCAAATTCTTTTTGAAGGGCAGAAGGTGGGAGGTCTGGCTTACAGAATCCACACCCCCAGCCTGTCTCTGTCTCTACCTAGTGGGGCAGGGCTCTGGACATGGACGTTGTCAGGTGGATCCATACCCCCAGCACAGCAAACTCAGCTCTTAAGGCTACTAAGGAGTCAGCAAGTCCTGGAGTGGAGGCCAAACAGTGGCACACGGGGTTGAGTGCATACACTACTGTGTGCAAAGACCTTGGTTTAGGGCCCTTGTCCCCACCTACAAGGGGTGATAGGAAATTCCCAAAAATGTTAGCCTTAGGATATGCTTAAAGATGTGCTTGTAATTTAGTGGTATATGCTTGTGATACATTTGTAAGAAGGCCTCAACACAGAACAGAATAACTGAGGGCAAAGAATGTGTGAAAGGACTGATTGTGCATGCAGCTACTTTGAGACAGAGTAGGTGACTGTGTAAAAGCGGAAGGTCAAGTAAGTGGAAACAAAGAGTCGAGGCTGAATTTCTGCAAACTGAGCAGTAGATAGCAGAGGAGAAGGCCAGACCTAACTATCTATAGTCACCAAGTTACTGCCAGATTTTGTCTTTACCTGCTTGTCCCGTCAGCTTCTGTAACCCTGGCTAGCTTCTGCCCTCCTAAAATGTACCCCTGCCTTCCCAGTGGTATATCTTATGCTGAGGCTAAAGTTTCCCAGACACAGCAGGAAAGATGACAGAACTAAGGCTACCAGACCCTGAGCAATGGGTTCAAGTCCCACCCCTCAACCTGTAGCCTCGGCTTCTGTAATGATGCTTTTTGCTCTCAAGCCTGCACCCCCTGTATAAGCCTGTCCCTTGGTTCAGGGCCAGAGCTCTCAGAGAGATCTGAACTCTTGGCCCATGCATAATAAAAAGTTCCTTTCTTCCTTCTCCCACCCCAGCTCCAGTCTTCTTGATTTATAGATTTCCTTAACAGGGGTGAGTTTCACAAGCAATGAACCAATACTGGAGGTGTTTCCCCTCTCTCTTTATTGCCATTTCCCTCTCAATATCTCTCTGCCCTATCAGACTGAAAAATAATAAATAGGGCTGGGGAGATAGCATAATGGTTACACAGAAGAGTCCCCTGCCTGCGGCCCTGTCTAAGGTCTCAGGTTCAATCCCTATTCCCAGCATCCGCCAGAGCTGAGCAGTGTGCTTCTCTCTTTCTCCTCCTGCTCATTAAAATATTTTAATTAATTAAAAGAACTCCTGGAGTGTCTCTAAAACCCTCAATGGCACTCAGCACACTAATGCTGGATTTTGGAGAGTGCACTATCTGAATTAATGTAACATCAATAATAAAATACTGTATTTACAGGATAGAAAAGAGAACAGGTGACGCAGAGAAAGAAGAGGAAACACTGTCTCCCTTCCCCGGGTCTTGCTATACAGATAAGTCACGCTATTTCCCCATCCTCAGAGCCTGACTTTTCCTACAGTGACAGCATGTTAGTTAGATGCACCCCTGCATTTTCTCTCTGAACACTGCTTGACACAGATTCATATAGAGATAGTCTCCATAAGTCTGAGACCGTGATGAATCTGCAGGATTTAGCACCCCACATTTCCGGGGTGTGGCCTCACCCTCCTCACCTGTCTTCCCAGTCCCTTGGTGATAACCATTTCACTCAATTATCTATATGAGAGAATAGAACATATAACTGTGAGGGAAAAAATGTCAGCCTCTATCTAAGAGTGTGGGAGAACTAGAGTGGTGATCTAGGGGGTGGGGGTGGGGATGCAGACCTTTGGTGATGGGAGTGGTGAGGAGAAATTCTATACTGTAAACTATTAACCCCTCGATAAAAATAGTAAAAAAAAAAAAAAAAAAAAAAAAGATGAAGAAGAGGAGGAGGAGGAGAAGGAGAAGGAGAAGAAGAAGAAGAAGAAGAAGAAGAAGAAGAAGAAAAAGAGGAGGAGGAGGAGGAGGAGGAGGAGGAAGAAGAAGAAGAAGGAAGGAAGGAAGGAAGGAAGGAAGGAAGGAAGGAAGGAAGGAAGGAAGGAAGAAAGGAAAGAAGGAAGGAAAGGAGGGAGGGGAAACTAAAGCAACCCAAGCATCCAAGTCTGGCAGTAAAGTTGCTGAAATAAGCCAGATATACTGATTTGAAAGAAAAATAAAAAAAGAAGGGAGGGTTACTACAGCCACCAAATAAAAGATATAAACTGTTCAAAAGCAATATCATTCAGTTAAGTACTTTCCTCAAGGTTCAGATCAAACAAATTCGACCTACAGAAACGATCTTAATTGAGCAAGGGATTCCACAGGTCAGAGACAGGAATAAGGCTGGGTGTCAAGAGCTGATTCTGTGGTTCTGTCTCAGTGTCAGGCTCCCAGGGGCCCAGGCGTGTCACAGTCCTGATCTGGGTGGTTGGATGCCTCTGGCTAAGAAACCCTGTTCTTTCACGCCATAAGCCTGTGTGTTTGCAGGGAGGATGTGTACTGAGCATGCCTAGAAGTCCATGTCACACTTGGAAGGATTTTACTACTTGGAGTTTTTAAAGTCATACAGGATAGGGACCCAAGGAGGCACATACCAAGATTGCCAGGTACAAGGGCTTGGGTTCAAGCCCCTGGTCTCCAATTGTAGAAGGGAGGGGGAACTTCACAAGTGATAAGGCAGTATTGAAAGTGTCTCTTTCTCTCTCCCTCTCCCTCACTCCTCAGTTTTTCTCCATCTTATCAAATAAAAAATAAAGAAAAGAAATAAAAAGATAAAAATGAAATTTTTCAAAAAGGGGCCAGGTTATGGTGCATTTGATTGAGTGCACATGCTACAGAGCTCAAGGACCCAGGTTCAAGTCCCATCCCCTCTGCAGAGGAAAAAGGTTTGCAAGTAGTGAAACAGTGTTGCCGGTGTCTCTTTCCCTGTCTCCCTCTACCCTCTCAATTTCTGGCTGTCTCTATCCAATAAACAAATAAAGATAATGAAAAAATTTCAAATAAAAAGAAAGGCTAGGGTGGGAGTATACAGCATAAGGGTTATGCAGAGACTTTCATGTCTGAGGTTCCAAAGTCCCAGTTTCAATCCCCCACACCACCGTAAGCCACAGCTGAGCAGTGCTCGGGTAAAAAATAAATACGTAGCAAAAATTTAAAACTAAAAAAAAAAAAGAAAGTACAAAAGAGGAATATATATACTAAGAGTGGTGGATTCTTGGTGCAGGCACTGAGCTCTAGTGATAGCCCTGGTGGCAAAAATAAATAAATAACAGGATAGAAACTTCCTGGAGGCTATAGTCCTACTTCAAAAGACAGTCGAGAATTTTGCTGTTGTTGGTGCTCACTGGCTTTCTTCATGTTTGCCTTCAGAAAAGTAGGAACTGCGCAAAATCTGGAGTCAAATAAAACACAGACCTCAGTTTAAATCAGAAACCTTCCCCCTCAGACACTTAGCTGGAAATGGAATCGAGTTTGTGCTGGGCAGATAGGAAGCTGCCAAGCTGCTATTTCACTCTCAAGTTCTCTAGCAAACTTATCAAGAAAGGCAAACAATTGTGACTTTATCCACAGAGCCATCGAGGGTCTGGCTACTGATTCCTCCAGTCCTTTCCAAAGCAGAACGCAAATACAGAAGGCCTGCAGCTGCCCCCCCTGGCGGCGCACAGAGGCCCTGGCAGAGCCCTGCCTGGTACCACCAGCGTCTTCACTAGGGCAGCAAGGAGCAGAAGCAGCTTCTGTCTTCATCCCAACGACACCTGTCTCCCAGCACAGCATCCATACCCACGATGAAACGGTCCCCACCGCAGAGATGGGTTTGCATTTCTCTGGGAGAGGAGAGAAATGTTGCAGAGAGGAGGGCCCCATGATCACAGCGACTGTGTGCTTAGGCTGTTCAAGCTCTTCCAAGAGCTGTGGAGAATGGTGCTGGGAGCTGACCCTGAAATCTCAGAGTCTCGGCCTGAAAGTCTCTGCATAAACATCACGCTCTTCACACCAGTCTGAGTCCTTCCCTGGTCTGTGGGATCTGGAGGCATTTGTGATCAGCCTCAAACCATCTTTTAAAACTGCACGTTGTTCAGATAAGGCTGTTATCACTCTGTGTCTATTTTGTTTGTTTGTTTGTTTTGCTTCCCTCGACTTTTTTAAAATCATTATTATTAATGATTTCATAATGATGAACAAGATTGTAAGATCACAGGGCTACAATTCCACACAGTTCCCACCACCAGAGTCCCATGTCCCCTCCTCTCCATTGGAAGCTTCCCTGTTCTTTATCCCTCTGGAAGTCTGGACCAAAGATCTTTACGGGGAGCAGAAGGTGGGAGTTGTGGCTTCTGTCATTGCTTCTCCGCTGGACATGGGTGCTGGCAGGTGGATCCACACCCCCAGCCTGTGTCTGTCTGTCCCTCGTGGGGCAGGGCTCTGGGGAGGGGAGGCTCCAGGACACACTGGTGAGGGCAGGGTGGCGTCATGGCAGCATTGCAACTTGGTGGCTGAAAGGCAGTAAGATATAAAGCAGGACAAACTGTTTAATAATCAGGAGCCAAAGGTAAGAATAGAGCAGATATACTGCAGCCAAGTCAAAGACTCTGGGGTGGGGTGAGGAGGGTTCAGGTCCTGGAACAGGATGGCAGAGGAGGACCAAGTGGGGGTGGAATGGAAATGTAGAAAACTGAGACATGTACAAAGTACAAACGACCGTATTTTACTGTTGACTGTAAACTATTAACCCCCCAATAAAAAAATAAAAGAATAGAGCACATGAAACTCAGGGTCTTTGTGTGGGAAGAAGCTAGGAAGTCTATATTAGGTATATTCCATGTAGCCCATGACTTTAGTAATTTTTGCCTGAGCCTGATAGCCAATATGCAGATGGACTGAAAGTACTCTCTGGGAAGATGGTGTCAGAGTTGGAAATAGAACTAGAAAGCTGGATCAGGGCACAGAGTAGCTCCCAAATATGTGGAAAGTATGTAAATTCCATTAATTGATAACTTCACCAGTCTGACCCAGGGCCCACGTCTGTTCACACTTAGCACAGGAAGGAGCCTGTGTGACCTGTGAGTCCCTGTCAGTCAGTCTGAGCGAGCTCACAGTCCATGGTCACAGCGACTTCTGTTTGTGTTCTTACGTGGGTCCCAAGGAAAAATTCAGTCATGTGCTTCTGGAATTTGAGTTCTGGCCTGATGGGAAACTGAGCTATTCCAATGACAGCAATTACAAAAATGATGTTGGAATCAGAAAAGAGGTTTGTGTACATGTAAGTGTGGTGGAGGGGCTGAAGGGAATGATTGACCACGATGTAATGACCAGAGAGGATGATGCTGTGTGGACACCTCCTGCCAGGAGATGAAATTGTCATTGGAGGTAAAAACATCTCTTTCACATCAAAACTGGCTCCCTTATTGATGTCAACCAACCCAGGGATCCAGAAGGCTCGCAAGCACTTCATTATCCTGCCCAGGACCTGAAGTGTTTGGTCTGTAGTCTTACTGGATTATACTTCAAAAGTAAGCCTTGATATTGCTATTGTTGTGGACACAAGGGGGAGGGGCAAATTCTGCACTACCGTGACTAGAAAATGCTGGTGTCTATTAGGCAGTATTTTTTTTTTTATAAACTGTGAGTGATGGATTGTCTAGTAAATGTGACAAAATAAATCTTTGTTATTTTATAAAGAAAATTTTTTTAAAGAACTGTTGTAGAGAGAGCAAAAAGCAAGCCTGTGTGGTAACCAGAGTTCCTGGAAGCATCCATCAAGAATGTCACTAGGTAAATGAATGGGAGACAGTTGGCATGGTAACCGGGGCATGGGAGCCATGCTTCCCTCATCTGGGGCCCCACATTCATTTGGAAAGCCCAGTGCATCATAGAGTGCAGACTGCCTGCAGGCCCTAGCCACCATGAATAATGATGATGATGATGATGATGATGATGATGATGATGATGATGATGATTGGATAATTGTCCTGGTTCCTAACACCTCATTATCACTATGGCAACCAGTTGTGCCTGCCAGTGGTCTCAGAGCAAGCAAATTGGGGGGGGGGGGTGGGCAGGGGAGGTTGATCAGCCCAGTTCCAGGAAGAAGCAGCAGGCAAAGCTTCTCCCCCAGAACTCCCCGCAGTGGATCAACGACAAGGTGCCTCAGTGTAGAAATAATCAAGCACCCTTGAAAGGGGTCTAGGAGTCCTGAGTCTCTGGATGGGGATTTAATCAGAACCCTGGGCCGCCATGTTAGGCTTGTCCTCCCTGGCAGGCAAGTCTCCCTCCCTGCCCCTGTGGCTTCATCTGCCTGGCCCAGGAGAAGCTTTGCTCTTAACTCGCTCAAGGTGGTGAGGGGTCCCCACCATGGGGCTCTTTCCAACAGGTGGTTGTGATCAGCCCCGCAAGGAAACGCAGTACAGAGGCCTCACAGACCAGGGCTACAGAATTGCAAGCTGTGACAGCAGTGTTTGTGTGAAGCATCCCAGCATCTTATTGCCTCTGAAACCTGCCTCTGGTCACAGGTCTTCACAGCTACAAGGTGCTTCGGTGGGTGAGGTTCAGGACAGGACGGAGGAAGGTGCTAAGGTATTTGTCTCAGCTAAACAGAAGGAAAAAGGGCACTGGAAAAAAAAAAATAAAAGGAGAGAGAAGCCTTTGAACTTACTTTCAACTGGGAGAACTAAGCCTCTTATGATGTTGTGAGGAGTGGTCCTTCTACCTGTAAAAGAGAAAATAATTTTTTCAAAGCAGTCTGCCTGAAAACCCTTGTTTCCTGAACGAATATTTGAGCTTAAAATCAGAATACAGCTTGTCCAGTTCTATGAAAAAGGCTGTGGTCCAAGATTTGGCACTCTCTGCAAGGAGATGAGTGAGAAAAAAATACAGAAACAACCACAGGTCATGTGGCCGCCAGCCACATCAGGAACTGAATATTTCCCAGAGGACTGGGCTCACAGGACACATAGAAAAGGCTCAGGGCTGGAAAGACAACATAGTGGTTCTGCAAGAGACTTTCTGTTGTTTTTTTAAATTGGAGACTTTTCTATTTTATTATATTTTATTTTCATTTTTTTAATTTTTTATTTATAAAAAGGAAACATTGACTAGGATAAGAGGGTTACACTTCACACAATTCCCAGCTCCAGATCTCCATATCCCATCCCATCCCATCCCCTGATAGCTTTCCTATTCTTTATCCCTCTGGGAGCATGGACCCAGGGTCATTGTGGGATGCAGAAGGTGGAAGGTCTGGCTTCTGTAATTGCTTCCCCGCTGAACATGGGCGTTGACAGGTGGATCCATACTCCCAGCCTGCCTCTCTCTTTCCCTAGTGGGGCAGGGCTCTGGGGAAGCAGAGCTCCAGGACACATTGGTGTGGTCTTCAGTCCAGGGAAGCCTGGCCAGCATCCTGATGGCATCTGGAACCTGGTGGCTGAAAAGAGAGTTAACATACAAAGCCAAACAAATTGTTGACCAATCATGGACCTAAAGGCTGGAATAGTGCAGATGAAGAGTTGGGGGGGGGGCTCCATTTTGTAGAAAGCTAGTAGGCATATTTTGTTTATATTTCAAAGGGCCTGTGACTATACTAGTTTTTTATTTTTCTCCTGAGCCTGAAATCTGATATGCAGGTGGATCCAAGTTATTGTCTGGGGAGATGATGTCACGGCTGGAAAAAGGACCAGAAAGCTGGATCAGGGAAGAGAGTAGCTCCCTAATGTGGGAAAGGTGTATAAATATTGTTGACTGTAAACCCCATCTATTTGATGTGATCTGGGGCCCATATTCAGCTTAGGAGCCTATGTGACCTCTGCATCTCTGTAGGTCTGAGCTCACATTCTGTGGTCATGAGTAGGAACATTTCAAGCTGCCCCAATATTAGGACCCATCTTCCTCAGGTGTAGCACAGAGTATGTTGACCATCCTCCCTTCGGAGGATGAAACATTCTGCAAGAGACTTTCATGCCTGAGGTCCCAGGTTCAATCCCCAACACCATCATAAACCAGAGATGAGAACTTCTCCCTCTCCCTCTTTCCATGTTTATCCCTGTACAGGGGAGAGGGGGTTGGGCCCTTGATGAAGGTATAAGAGTATGTAGCAGACAGACACCTGATATGCAGAACTGGGAAAGCCTTAAACATGTATAGACAAATGTGCTATAATTCAATGACCGCCCCATCTCCATTTAAAAAAAAAAACTGAAGGAAGGAAGAGAGAGTTCCCACAGAAAGCAGAGCACTTTTGACAAGAGAAGTTTGCTGGTAATCACAGGCAACCGTCACGGGCTGAAAGGCTGTGCAAATTAGTCCTTTTCAAAGGAAAAGAGTTTTTGAAGTCTGAGTGATTGCAAACCGATTAATATGAGCCTTCGTACAAGTTTCTCGCCATTAAGTCTCCTCAGATCTTCACCCCCTGAGAACTCGGTTTGGAAAGGCGGCGCTGTTCTGCACCCAGTCTCTCTTTAGTCTAAGGAGACGGACGGACAGCAGCCGTGGCAAGTTCTGAACAGCGGCTTCTCTTGCTACACAGCCATTATAGTCACCTCAGGCTTTGGGACGGCTAACATCTTTTCAGAGCTTCAAATAAGCAGATGAATCCCACTGGCTTTCTTTTTAGACAGAGAGAGAGAGAAGTAGAGAGGCAGTGAGGAGAGAGAAGAGAGAGACCCACAGCACCTGAGCTTTGTTCAGTGTGGTGGGAATCAGGCTCAAATGTGGGTCACACACAAGACAAAGCATTATCCAAATGAGCTATATCAAAAGCCCTCAGCGGCTTTGGGCTTTGTTTTTCTTTTTCTTTTCTTTTCTTTTCTTTTTTTATTGGCTTGTTTATTTGTTTTTTTTTTCTACCAGGGTGATTTCTGGGGTTCAGTCATTGCACAACTCCTGGTGGCCATTTTTTAATATTTATTTATTTATTCCCTTTTGTTGCCCTTGTTGTTTTATTGCTGTAGTTATTGTTGTTGTTATTGATGTTGTCATTGTTGGATAGGACAGAGAGAAATGGAGAGAGGAGGGGAAGACAGAGAGGGGAGAGAAAGACAGACACCTGCAGACCTGCTTCACTGTCTGTGAAGCGACTCCCCTGCAGTTGGAGAGCCGGGGGCTCGAACTGGGATCCTTATGCCAGTCCTTGCGCTTTGTGCCATCATATGCTTAACCTGCTGCGCTACTGCCCGACTCCCATTCCGGTGGCTATTTTTCTCCCCCCTCCCCTTTCCTCCTTTCTTTATTAGATATGACAAAGAGAAACTGAAGATGGAGATGGAGATGGAGAGGGAGAGGGAAGAGGAGGCGGAAGGAGAGACAGGGAGAGTGGGAGGGAGAGGCAGAAAGGGAGAGGAGAAAGGGGAGGGGGAAGGAGAAGGAGAGAAGAGAGGGAGAGAGGAGAGGGAGAGAGAAGAGGGAAAGGAAGAGGGAGAGGGAGAGGGAGAGAGAGGGAGAAGGGAATAAGGAAAAATACCTGCAGAATTCCCTCACCACTTGTGAAGCTTCCGCCCTGCAGGTGGGGTGCGGGAGCGGGAACCCAGTTCACTGCATGTGGCAGTATCTGCAGTCAGCCAGGTGCCAGCACCCATGGCTCAGGCTTTATTAGCACCCAGACAGGAGTCTCCCCAGCACTGAGTAGGACCAATGACACTGACTCCTGTCTGAGTAGACCAAGTTCAAACACAAAAACATGTCACCTGCCTGCCCTGTGCCACCAACTCTCACACTCTCCAAGCATGAACAAAACTGAGACACAGCTATAACATTTCAGCTTTCTTCCTCTCTTTCTTCCTCTCTTTCTTTCTTTCTTCCTTCCTTCCTTTCTCACTTTCTTCCTTCTTTTTTTTTTTTCTTTTTAAGAAACCTGAAGGAAAGCATATGGCCCCAGCAGTCTCTCAGGGTCTAGCACTAATCAGAAGTGAAATGCCAGCAGAGGTGTCCTGGAAAAGCTTGGTGGCTGCTCAAACAGGTTGACATTTAACTTCACAGCCAGAGGCCTGGCTCCAGGTGTCTCCCAGCCCCTCACGGCAGCAGTGTGGGGTGGGAGACCAGAGGCAACACAAGAAGGGGGGGGGTGACAGTCCACAGGAGGCTGGAGTGGGACCCAGTCCTGGGGCAGAACCCACTCCAGAAATGTTACATGGAGTCAAATGGCCAAGATAGTTGGCCTGATGCCATCCAACAGTTTCATCCTGGGGTGCATGGTGATTGCGTGGGTGGAGTACCTCCCTCAGCTGCCAGGGCCCTGAGATTAGACGAGTCCCCTGGTGGAGAGAGAATAACCACAGCCTTCGACTGATCAGAAGAGGTCAGGTGGGAACACACACAGGACACCCCGAGCTGGGACAGTGTCAGATGTGTGACACCCGCCCCAGACTTCTAGGAGTAAATATTGCTAAAATTATGCATTACGGGAGTTGGGCGGTAGCGCAGCAGGTTAAGTGCAAAGCGCAAGGACCGGCGTAAGGATCCCAGTTCAAGCCCCCAGCTTCCCACCTGCAGGGGAGTCGCTTCACAGGTGGTGAAGCAGGTCTGCAGGTGTCTATCCTTCTCTCCCCTTCTCTGTCTTCCCCTCTTCTCTCTATCTCTATCTGTCCTATCCAACAACAATGACAGCAATAACAACAATAATAACTACAAGGGCAACAAAAGGGAATAAATAAATAAATACTTTATTAAAAAATTATGCATTACATCAAAAAGGAACAAGGAATATTGAAGATTATTTTTAACTAAAGTATATATCAGGAGTCCATGTCCAGGCACAAGTCGCAGGTGTTTGTTTATATATCGCATAAAGAGCAGAATACATTTATTTCTGTATAAGTACCACGCGCTAACCGATTGCACCACTGGAGCTCCAATACATTTATTTCTAAGAGGGAAACATCAGAGGAAGGGTGCTGAAAACTGACATTGTCCAAATGTCATAATGTCAGGCACATTCTTTTGATGCCATAGGATATTGAGTTTATTCCAGATATCCCAAGCACTGTCTCCAGACCCTCAGGGCAGCAGCCAGACAGCAGAGTTCTGGGTGATTGCCTGTGGTGACACACCACGACTCACCTGTGGGCCAGTGAAGTCTCTGCCATCCCCAGACTTTGCTGTAGAGCACGCTTCTTAAAGTCAGGGCCACAGCCTAGAAAATCAGCTTCATTATAGCGTTATTACTCAAAGGAACGTGCCTGGTGGACAAACAACAGATAAGCATGTTTGGCAAGGCTAGGGGTCAAGAACTTCTAATAACAAGTATCAGGAAGTCTGGGGGCAGAAGCCTCTCTGATAGAAGTGAATGAATGCCCATAGATGTCCTGCAACTTTTACTGTGAAAACTGGGTGAGGGGCTACAGTTGGGAGCAGGGAGGGAGGGAGCTTTGGGTTATATGGGAAGCTTGGTGGGCACATCGGGGTGCAGCTTCAGGGTGGGACTGTGATTCTATCATGTGGCTGGATGGCGGGGTACCCAGGTGTGTCCTTAGATGCTAGAGCCATGAGGATGTCTGTGGAAATCAGTGAACGTCTCTGTGTTCACTCTGCTCCAAGTCTTGATGGGAGGATTTGCTCTCACAACCTTCTACCCCACCAATATGTCCTGGAGCTCTGCTTCCCCAGAGCCCCACCCTACTAGGGAAAGAGAGAGGCAGGCTGGGAGTATGGACCGACCAGTCAACGCCCATGTTCAGCGGGGAAGCAATTACAGAAGCCAGACCTTCCACTTTCTGCATCCCACAATGACCCTGGGTCCATGCTCCCAGAGGGATAGAGAGTGGGAAAGCTGTCATGGGAGGGGGTGGGATACGGAGATTGGGTGGTGGGAATTGTGTGGAGTTGTACCCCTCCTACCCTATGGTTTTGTTAATTAATCCTTTCTTAAATAAAAAATAAAAAAAAAAACAGAAGAAAAAAAAAAAGAAAGAAAGAAATGGTCTTCTGCTCTCAGAACTAGGGTCACCAGGTCTCCTGGGCCTCCGGGTGGACAGGACAGGTGGATTTCTGGGCCTCCAGAGTTATGTGGATAAATTCTCCAGAGTGTTCTGCCCCTCCCTCTGCTGTCTTATTCCTTCTCACTCCCTCTTGTTCCTCTCACTCTCATTCTCCCTGACCTTCCCCCATTCTCTCAATCTCTCTCTCTCATCTCTCTGAAAAACTCTGACAATTACAGCATATTCTTCTTTCTTTTTTTTTATTTATTTGCCGGTCTAGCTTCATGGGCGGGAGAGAGATGACCAGGGACTCATGGCTGAGCTGGGATGCAATTCAATCTTTATTGATGAGGAATGCAGTGCAAGCTAGCTATCTCTAATCACAATCCTGCCTGTTCTATATATATCTCCTGAGGCGGAAGTGTCAGGTCAGAGGAGGATGCAGTAGGATAGGGGGTGTGGAGAAGGAAAAAGCCTGTGAACCAGTGAGATTAAACCAGTGCCCTGCAGGGATGCATTGGATCGACCTTCCCGTGGTGCATCCCGTGAGTACCCATTCATTGGGGAAACTGACGATCCTTCCTAGCCGACTGAATCCACATGGATCCCAGTCACTTTCAAAGCCAGCAATAAGCTCCTGCCAGCTTTCAAGCTGTTGGTCCTGCTCTTCGAGTCCACCCTGTTTAATGCTTGACGTCTCGTCACCCAATCTGGTCCTCTACGCCTACACTAATCTTCTCTGTTCCAGACTCTTGGAAACAGAGTTGGCAGTCAGCTGAGGTAAAGAACAAACACCTCATCACAGACCCCTGCAAGCGTCAACCCAGCTTTGACCTAGCACGTTATGATTGGGCCCTCCTCAATCGCTATCGAACAGGCCATGGCCGGTGCGCCGCTATGTTCCATCGCTGGGGAGCCAGAGACGACCCGAACTGCCCCTGCGGCTACAGACAGACTATGACCCACATAGTCAACGACTGCCACCTCTCCAGATTCAAAGGAGGTCTCGAAACTTGACATCAGGCTCAACCTGACGCTGTTGACTGGCTACAGAAGAAGGGCAAACGCTAGAAGAAGAAGTGCCCTGCAGGCAGGGAGGTTTTTAGATAACAGTGGTTGTGTAAATAGACCGCAACATCAAGCATTGCAACAGAAGGGGTCTTAGAAGCAGAATTTAGAAGCAGACCAACATTTATTCCCTTTTGTTGCCCTTATTTTATTGTTGTAGCTATTATTGTTGTTGATATTGATGTCGACATTGTTGGATAGGACAGAGAGAAATGGAGAGAGGAGAAGAAAGAGAGGGAGAGAGAGAGAGACACCTGCAGACCTGCTTCACCAAATGTGAAGCAACTCCCCAGCAGATGGGGAGCTGGGGGCTCGAACTGAGATCCTTCTGCCAGTTCCCGCACTTCGCGCTGCATGCGCTTAACCCGCTGTGCTACTGCCCAACTCCCAGCATATTCTTAAATAACATAATTTCCTTATTGTCAATTAGGGCTGCTTCCTTCTCATCAACATTATAGACAGACAAGGATAAACAAAACTCCCCATGGCTATTTTTTCCACTTCCCGTTATATTGGATAGGGCAGAGAAAAATTGAAAGTGAAAGGGGGGAAAGATAAATAAATTGAGATAGAGGAGAGAGAAAGAGGGAGAGGGAGAGAGAGAGACCTACAGATCTGCTTCACTGTTTATAAAGCTTCCCCTATGCAGGTGAGGAGCCATGAATATAGAAATGTGTGAACTCAACTGGGGGCTGCATCAATCCGCCCCCAAAAAGGCATTTTCTTAAACTCTGCAGGACCAAGGCTATTTTTGGACTGACTCTGTAGAAGTTAAGTCTAGGAGCCCCCATTCCTGGCTCCTCAGAATTCCCTCCAACCCTTCCACGTGTCTACCTCAGACCCTCATCCCAGAACCAATTCAGATTAAGAAGGAGCAGAGTTTGTCAGTACCTACTTTAGATGGGGGGAAAAAAGCAATTTTCTATCCACATACCTAAAAAAATCGATGTGTTTCATTTGGGTCTGGTTACCTGCTATCTCCAAACCCTGTCAGAAAAGCCAGTGTCATTTTTCCAGCAGGTCTTTGCAGAGACCAAGGAGGAGTTAGTAAAAGCAGGAGACTTTGCTACCAGGCCATCTCCTTCCTTTGTTCAAAGTTCAGGCTCCCCTGCAGCAGCGGCCTTTGCTCAGAAGGCCCTGGGACTGGACAGGCCTACAATGCATCCTCTTACCCAGTGATCTTAGCTCCTGTCTCTTCCTGTGCCCATGTAACAGCCTGAAGCCGAGGGATTAATAAAAATCAGAGTGCTGAGAAGCTAGCACAGTGGTAACACATAAGACTGCATGCCAGAGGCCCGATACCCAGCACCATCAAGAGCCAGGAGTGAGTGGTGTTTTATGTGGGTAATAAATAAATAAGTCTAGCTTCTTTCCACCCTAAGGTTGCTATTCTCATCTGCTCTATTCCTGATATTTGGTTCCTGTTTATTAAACAATTTTTCCTGCTTTATATCTTATCACCTTTCAACCACCAAGTTGCAGATGCTACCATGATGCCAACCTGACTTCCCTGGGCAGATGACCCCACCAGTGTGTCCTGGAGTCTCACTTCCCCAGAATCCGGCATGAAGCCCAGGCAGTCTATCTTGGCGTTACTCTCGATCGCACTCTGTCATTTCACAAACATCTCATAAAAACTGCAGCAAAGGTGGGCGCGAGGAATAACATCATTGCAAGACTGGCCAGCTCCTCATGGGGCGCGAGCGCTTCCACACTACGCTCATCCTCTCTGGCATTATGCTATTCCACTGCAGAATACTGTGCCCCAGTATGGTTCCGTAGCCCCCATGTCCACTTGGTCGATTCCAAATTATATTCCTCCATGAGGATCATTTCTGGAACCATCCATTCCACCCCGGTTCCATGGCTGCCAGTTCTTAGCCACATCGCCCCGCCAGATATTCGTCGGGATGCGGCATCATCTAAGTTCATTTCCCACGTCTACGCTCGACCGGACCTGCCAATATACACGGATATCTTCGCCCACCCTGTCCAACGCTTGACGTCTCATCACCCAATCTGGTCCCCTACGCCTACACTGAACTTCTCTGTTCCAGTCTCTTGGAAACAGAGCTGACAGTCAGATGAGGTAAAGAACAAACACCTCATCACAGACCCTGCAAGCGTCAACCCAGCTTTGACCTAGCACGTTATGATTGGGCCCTCCTCAATCGCTATCGAACAGGCCATGGCCAGTGTGCCGCTATGTTCCATCGCTGGGGAGCCAGAGATGACCCGAACTGCCCCTGCGGCTACAGACAGACTATGACCCACATAGTCAACGACTGCCACCTCTCCAGATTCAAAGGAGGTCTCGAAACTTGACATCAGGCTCAACCTGACGCTGTTGACCGGCTACGGAAGAAGGGCAAACGCAAGAAGAAGAAGAAGAAGAAGAAGAAGAAGAAGAAGAAGAAGAAGAAGAAGAAGAAGAAGAAGAAGAAGAAGAAGAAGAAGAAGAAGAAGAAGAAGAAGAAGAAGAACTTCCCCAGAGCCCTGTCCCCTAGCTAGAGAGAGAGAGAGAGACTAGGTGTATGGATTGACCCGCCAACGTCCATGTCCACTGGAGAACAATGACAGAAATCAGAACTCCCACCTTCCGCATCCCAAAAATCATTTTTATCCAATGGGGAGAAGTGTTAGGGGAAGATGACCAGATAGTTGTGCACCCCCATTTCACCAGCGAAAGTGTCTGTCACCAGGAATCTTGTTCTTATACCATAACTGAAAGGGAAACAAGTCTGGAAAACACCAGAGGAAGCAGCCAGGCTCTGCCTCTCTTATCTGAGAGAGAAGAAGGAAAAAAGGAAACACACCCAGAAGTAGTAATGGGTGTAGGTGTGACTTAGAAAGGAAGTGAAAGGGAATCAGGCGGGAGCGCAGCAAGTTAAGCGCACGTGGCACAAAGCGCAAGGACAGATCTAAGGATGCCGGTTCGAGCCCCCAGCTTCCCACCTGCAGGGGAGTCGCTTCACAGGCGGTGAAGCAGGTCTGCAGGTGTCTGTCTTTCTCTCTCCCTCTCTGTCTTCCCCTCCTCTCTCCATTTCTCTCTGCCCTATCCAACAACAACAACAATAATAACTACAACAATTAAACAAGGGCAACAAAAAAGGAATAAATAAATAAATACTTAAAAAAGAAAGGAAGTGAAAGCAAGACCATAGGAAAAAATGGGCAAAAAAAATATATAGATATATATTTATAAATATATTTTTATATATTTATATCTATATATTTAAATATATATAGATATAAATGACATATAGATAGTCAAAATCAGATGATAGATAAATATAGATATAAAAGACATAGATATAGTCATAGAATCAGCCTGTATCTGTGACCTGTGGGAGAATTCCTGCAGTTTCCAATGGGAGGACTGGGGACACAGAGTTCTGGTGCTGGGAACCATATGGAATTATTCCTCTATTATCATACAATTTTGTGTATCAATATTTAATCATAAATAAAACATAAATCTAAAAAGGGAAACTTTCTTTTCTCAGGGCTGGGGAACATCTTTCTATGTGTGAGGACCCAAGTTCAGGCCCCAAGTCAGGAACAGCCTCACAAGCCTGTGGGTGGAATGATGCTAAGATGTCTCTCCCTCTCTGTCTCTAGCTCTTAATCTAAAAGAGAAAATAAAAAAGAGGGAATCTCCTAGGATAGGCGGAATCATGCAGGTACAAAGCCCAAATGAAATCCTTGAGAACAAATTTTCGTTGTTTGTAGCAAAGGGATGAGTTAAGTGTTAGGGGGTGCAGGCCTTTGTGAAGCCTGGGAGACTGACAAGAGGAAACCGAGTCAGGAAAGCTTTTCCCTTCATGCTCCATCCCTGAAAGGGAAAGGCTGACAGGTGGGGTGTCTTTTCAGACCTCCATCGTTAGGATGGGAGTTCCCCTATGCTTTACCATGATTTCACATAATCTCACACTGGATAAAGCCCCCACTCCCCTCCTGCCTTTCTCTCCCCTCTTTCTTTAATATTTTATTGAATTACATATTTATTGATAGAAACAAAGAGGGGGACTCTAGAGAGACAGAGAGATGCCTGCAGCCCAGCTTCAGTACTTGAGAAGCTTTTCCCCTGCAGGTGGGGACCAGGGGCTTCAGTTTAGTTCCTTCTGTATTCTGACATGTGCATTCAACCAGGAGCACCACTACTTGGCCCCTCTCTGTCCCTCTCTATCTTCCCTTTTCCTCTCAACTTCTCTCTGTCTCTACCCAAAATAATTTAAATTAAAATGAGTGTGTACATGAATAATTACTTTTTTGTCAAACATTCTTTTATTTTAATTGAGACATAATTAACATAGACTATTATGTTTATTTTAGGTGTTCAAATATATATTTTAATTTGATAAAGCAGAGAATGAATAATTATTTTTAATAATATATATATACTTAATGTCCTGAGGAATGTGTGAGGATCCCCCCCCAAATTTCATTGTGGGTTCTCTACTCAATGACACCCCCCCAGTGTGACCAGTGCAGGAGACCAGCGCTCTTACTGTCACCAAAAGTTCACAGAAAGGAGCTCCAAAGTTCTCTCCAATGATCTGGGATGGCATCTTTTGAAACAACCTGCATCCTCATTCCAGCAGAGTGAGTTTGCAAAGCTTGACAGTCATCCTAGGAATGACTGTGAGTGCCAACTTCCCTGCTTCCATCAGGAATGGGATGGGTAGGGGAAGGAGGAGACAGTTATTTCGGGATTTGGACTAGGAAGCACGTGTCAGTTTCTCTATATAGCTCTATAATTTTGAACCATCAGAAGTTATAATTTAGTTTCTGTTCACCCAGTTCCACAGGAGGAGAGGACATGGCATTCTGGAGTCGGTGGTGGGAGCCAGGGCAGTGAGTCTTTGGTTTTGAAAAATGCAGAAACTGAGCAGTGTACCACTGAGAGTGCCAGTGGAGAAATTGGCAGGATAGACCATCCATCCTGCTTCCATCTTCATGGCTCCTTGGTCCTGGGCACAGCAATCCATCTTGGGGAGTCTCAGTTCCTTGCAAATAATGAAGGATTATTTTAAGGACTGCATTTAAGAGGTGCAGGTGATTTTCTTTGTAGAATCATAAAGGTTGTAACCCATGCTCTTGTTTCCACTCTCCGCATAAAATCACCATTCGCAAAGCATTTTCCAAGATGTCAGCTCCTCCTGTCTTCTTCTCGGCACTCAGGTGAGGACGCTGTGCTAATCCCATTTTACTCAAGAAAGCAGAAGCTTGGAGGCACACTTTGGCTGACCCCAGGTCAGACTGTAACAGGAGGATAATTAAAACTTGGTGCTCCTCTCTCACATTACCAGCTTTATTTGTGCTTATTTGTCTGGTTTTATTGGTGGTTTCATATTAATTTATAAAATTATCAGCTGACAGATATAATTCCACACTGTTCCCACCACCAGAGTTCTGTGTCCCCATTTGTGTTTCCGGTGGAAACTGCAGTGGTTCTCCAAGGTCACAGGTAATTACATATATATCCATTTTTTTTCAGTGGTTCTACTTTCTCTTCCTAAGTCACACCTACACCTGTTACTACTTCCAAATATCATTTCTCCCTCTTCTTTCTCTGGGTCCTGATGGAATTGGAGTTCAGATTCCTCTGGTCATCTTCCCCTGACATTTCTCCCCCACTGGGAGTATGGACCCAAATTCTTTTTGGGTTGTAAAAGGTGGGAGTTCTGGCTCCTGTCATTGCTTCTCCACTGGACATGGGTGCTGGCAGGTGGATCCACACCCCCAGCCTGTGTCTGTCTGTCCCTAGTGGGGCAGGGCTCTGGGGAGGGGAGGCTCCAGGACACATGGGTGAGGGCATCTGCCCAGGGAAGTCAGGCTGGCATCATGGTGGTAGTAGTAGCATCTGCAACTTGGTGACTAAAAGGCAGTAAGGTATGAGGCAGGATGAATTGTTTAATAAACAGGAACCAAAAAGTAGGAATAGAAAACTGCAAGGTTTTCAGTCCTTGGGCTTCTTCTTATCCAATTAAACATGTAAGGAGTTCTTGGTGTTGATCTGTGAGGCCCTGGGATCTAATGATTTTCAGTCCACAACAAAGCAAGATCTCGAGGGCCAGCGTGGCTGCAGACAGCTACCCACAGAAAATGATTCTCAACTAAACAGTTTTCTAAAGAAGAGATACGCATGGTCCACAGACACGTGAAGAAATGCACCACATCACTTGTCATTAGAGAAATGCAAATTCAAACTACACTGAGCTACCATCTCACACCTGAGAGAATGCCTGACATCAACAAACTAGGAAATGAAAGGTGTTGAGAAGTTGTAGAGAAAGGGGAACTCTGCTTCACTGCTTGTGGGAATACAAATTGCTACAGCCCCTTTGGAAGACTGTATCAAGAGTCCTCAAACAAATAAAAATGGAATTACTATGTGGTCCAGCAATCTCACTCTTAGGCATTTATCCAATGGACACTCAAACACTAACTCAAAGGGACACATGCACCCCTATGTTCATAGCTGCATTATTCACAACAGCCCCCTAAATGCTCATCAACAGGTGAGTGGCTAAAGATGTCATGGAAGGGGCCAGGTGGTGGCGCACCTCCTGGTTAAGCATACATGTCACGATGCACAAGAACCCAGCTTCAAGCCTCTGGTCTCTATCTGCAGGGGGAAAGCTTTACAAGTAGTGAAACAGGGCTGCACCAGGAGTCTCTGTCTCTCTCCCTCTCTGTCTCTACCTTCTTTCTTGGTTTCCGGCTGTCTCTATCCAATAAATAAATATAATTAAAAAAATAAAAATAAAAAAATGAAGTGGTCCAGGATATGGTTCAGTGGATAAGGCATTAGACTCTCAAACATGAGATCCTGAGCTCAATCCCCAGCAGCACATGTACCAGAGTGATGTCTGGTTCTCTCTCTTTCTCTCTATGTCTCTCCTCCTGTCTTTCCCATTAATAAATAAATAAAATCTTTAAAAATATATAAATAATAATAAATGAAGAAGTCATGGGATATATATTACATAGAAGACTACTCTGCAATAAAAAAAAATGTGATAGTGTATCCTTGGGACAAAGTAGATGGAACTGAAGGTGATATGCTTAGTTCAATAAGAGATGAAAGACAACTACCAGATGGTGGAATCTAGAGAACTGATACAGATGAACTTGCCAAAAAGAAGGAGAAGGAGGGAGAGGGGAAGGGGAGGGAGAGGAGCATGAGAAGGAGAAGAAAAGGAGGGACAAGAGGAGGAGGAGGAGGAGGAAGAAGCAAGCAAACTGTAAGGCTTGTGAGAACTCTGGTGTTTCTCTTTAGGAGGTGAGAGGGTGGGTGCTCATCATGTGAAGTTAGAACTTGTCATCTTACAGTCTTGTAGCCTACTATTAATAACAAATAACAAAAGGAAAATAAAGGCAATCTGAGTGTGGTGCTAGTGGAAGGGGCAAGAGAATTCCTGGGGAGAGGCAGCATGTGGACTAAACGCTAGTCCTGAGAACCAGGGTGCCATATTGTCAAGCCCAGGATAGGAGGGAGGAAGTCTCCCAAAGGAGGTGGCTCTCTGTGGCTTCAAACAGTCTTTGGACAACACACTCTAAGGTTGTAGAGGTACAAATTCTACCTACTGGGTTAGGAACACTCAGCTCCTTTGCTCTAATTTTTTGCATCATCAAGCAGTCTTCAGATCTATAATTTGGTCTCTTGAGTAAATTCTGGAGAGGGAGGAGAGGACTGCAAAGGTCTAATCATTTTCTTCCTGATTAAAACCCTTCAACATGTCCCTACCACCCTACAGAACAGAACACTCTGGTCCTCTCACTTTCAAAGCTGTTCTAATAGCCTCCCTCTCCCTTCACAGATTGGAATTTGTGTCCCAGACACACAGCTGGCCGTGTAACTTCTTTAACCATGCTCTGTTCTCTTTTGCTCCAAGCCTTCGAACACTCTGCCTTTGGCCAAGAATTCTTGTTCCTCCAAATGTTTTATTAATTTATCTATAAAATGTTATCTATAAAATGGAAATGTTAACAAGATCATTGGGTAAGAGGGGCACTACTCCACACAATTCCTATCACCAGAACTTCTTATCCAGTCCTCTCCCTTGAAAGCTTTCCTATTTTTTTCCCCTCTGTGAATATGGGCCAGGGATGACCCAGGTACATTATGGGGATGCAGAAGGTAGAAGGTCTGGCTTCTATAATTGCTTCCCCACTGATCATGGGCATTGACAGGTTGATCCATACTCCCAGCCTGCCTCTCTCTTTCCCTAGTTGGGTAAGGAACAGGGGAAATGTGGCTCCAGGACACATTGGTGGGGTCATCTGCCTAGCAAAGTCAGGTTGGCATTGTGATAGCATCTAGAAGCTGGAGGCTGAAAAAGTGTTAATATTTATAGCAGACAGGGGCCAGGTGGTAGTGCACCTGGTTGAGCGCATGTATTATAGTGCTCAAGGACCCAGGTTCGAGTCCCCGGTCCCCACCTGCAGGGGGAAAGCTTTACGAGTGGTGAAAGCAGGGCTGCAGGTGTCTCTGTCTCTCTCCTGCTCTGTCAGCTCCTTCCCGCTTGATCTGGCTGTCTCTATCCATTAAATAAAGATTAAAAACAAAAAGATTTATAGCAGAACAAATTGTTGACTAATCGCAAACCTAAAGGCTGGAATCCTGCAGATGAAGATTTGAGGGTCACCGTTTTGGGGAAAGCTAGTAGGTCTATTTTAGGTATATTCCAAGGGGCCCATGGTGTTTACTAGTTTTTGCCTGATCCTGACATCTAATATGCAGGTGACCTAAGTTACTGTCTTGGGGGGCTGGTGTCATAGTGGGAAAAAGAACCAGAAAGCTAGATCAGGGAAGAGAGTAGCTCCCAAATATGGGGAAAGTCTATAAATATTTTCAACTATTAACCCTATTGATTTGATTAGGGGCCCATAGTCAGCACAGGAGCCTGTGTAACCTCTGCATCCCTGTAGGTCTCAGCTCACACTCCATGGTCATGGCTAGGAACATTCCAGGCTGTGCCAATTTCTGGATTTCATCCCAGCCCTTTGGACTTTTTAAGGACCCTCATACAAAGGCCGTTGACCCTGAGCATACTCTGCCCTTGATTCTCTTTTGTTTTCATTTTTTTTCCCTCCTAGGTGACATATTTTTTCACCACCATCACCAAAAGATCTGTGTCCTTATCCCCACCTCCATAGATAACCACTCTAGTTCTCCTACAGTTTTGAAAAGAGGTTGATTTTTTTCACATTTGCATATTCAATTCTCCATATTCTGCATTTGAGTGGCGCCTCTCTGGAGCTGTCCTTCAGCCCTTTACTGGCTTCCCTGAGCATCATCTTCGCCAACTCCACCCACTTTATCCCAAAGGACACATTATGGTCTTTTCTATTGCTGAATACTCTGTTGAGTATATGTCCCATAACTTTTTTACCCAGTCATCTGGCAGATGGCATTTGGGTTGTGTCCAGGTTTTTGCTAATGTGAGTAAAGCTACTAGGAACATGGGAGTACATCTGTCCCTTCAAATCAGCGTTATTACGTCTTTTGGGCCCTTTGCGCCACCTGCGCTTAACCCACTGCGTAACCACCCGACTCCCAACAGCAAAGTCTTAGACATGCACAGTCATCGTTACATCAGGCGGATTAGGTCAGCATTCACGTCAGTCAATACACCTGCATTTATCATTAACATCAGGTGTAAAAGGTGCTTGGTACAAAACGCAGACTTTGAGCCACGCCTAACATTTGGGCTTTGAGTCAAAGCGTAGCCCTGTCATACCAATCAGAAATAATTTTCTTTTTCTTGCACCAACCTTTGACTCTTCATTAGTTGGCCTTTCTACTGGCAGAAGGTGAGCTGAAGTGAATTAAGGAATTGGTATCATTTTGTGTCTGGTAGTGGGTCCCATGGATCAGAGAGAAAATAAAATCAAGAGCATTTCAATTAAATGGAAACTTTCAACAAAGCTCTATTTTCAGACCCACAGTATCTTTACATTTCTCTACAGCATCTTCTACTGAAAAGATTTTAGAGATGTGGTCAGAGAATTGGTGGATTCTTTGTTTCATGAGTTCCCTTTTTAAGTTGAAGTGTTGGTGGTACTTACAAATCAACTTCAGCTGTGATTCTCCTCAAGTGGATCAAAACAGGGACTTAAAACAGTGGTGGAAAGTTCTACTTATTAAAAAGATATTTTAGCCCTTACAAAGGGCAGCTGCAACGTTGAAAACAGCAAAAGATCACTGCTCACTATCACCTATTAGTAATGACAATATTTACAGCTTACTTTGCATGTGCAGTCTGGCATTATTTCACCTTCTCAAAGATGCATCAATGAGAACACCATAGTTGCCCTTCTCTGAACAGAAGGAAACACAGAGCAGAGTCTCTAATTTTTTCCAAGGTCACAGAGTGAGGAATGAAAACTCAAACTCAAGGCATCTAATTTGGGAGCCCTGACTCTCAGCCAGCACATTGCATCAGCATCTTCTGCTGCCTGGTGATTTCCACAGATCTCTCTCATCAGCCAAATAGCATTTCAGAGAAGACACTGCCCCCCACTTCACAAGTGAGGGACCTGGGAATTGGGGGGTTAGGGAATCTTGAAACCAAGTTCCCCAAAACACTGGGCTATCTTACATGGTATTGTTGTAGATAACATCCAATTAAAAGTAACTGTCAAGGAAAAAGATAAAAAGTTGGAGTAAAGTATTTATTCTTTTGAAAAAGGGCATGCAGTTGACAGAGTGGCAGTTATCCCTACACCCTCTCCCTTCTTTTGTACCTGATGCAGAACTGTTCCCTCCACCCTTGAGTCTGGGCTTCAGAATTTATAATCTTCTCATTTAAGTAAAGAAAGACAAAGAATCTGAGGGTCTCTACTGGAGGATTAGCAAGCACAGCAAGTAAATGTTATCTTAACAAAAAAATAATGAACTAGTGGGCACAGGGAGCTATAGATTATAAAGATCTATAACAATTTTTGTACTATACAACTGTTCTATTTATGTTCCTTTAAAGAGAAAACCTAATGGAGAGTGGGCAGTGGCCTACTTGGTTAAGCAGAAGAAACTGCAATGACACAGGCTCAAGTCCCCTACAACTCCCCACCTGCAGGGAGGATGCTTCACAAGCTGGGAAGCAGGTCTGCAGGTATCTACTTTTCTTTCTCCCTCTGTATATCTTTCTCTCCTCTCTCAATTTCTCTCTGTCTTGTCTAGTAAAGTGGGGAAAAAATGGCCTCAAGAAGCAATGGATTTTTAGTGCCAGGACTGAGTCCCAGTGATAACCTGGAGGCCAAAAAAAAAAAAAAAAAAAAAAAAACCTGACCATTCCTTACAGCATTGTAACTTATAAAGGGGCAGAGATCGACAACTCTGGGAATTCATCCAGATTAGAGGGACTTTACAAGGAAGTATTTAATATGCTAAAACTTAATTTGGAAACGAAGGAACAGACTCTGGGATTCAAATCCCTACCCTCTACCCAATGAACACAATGAAAAATACTATACATCTACTGTGGGATTTTTTTCTAGGAGGAAGTGTGAAGGGTGTGGTCCTAGAGGCAGAAAGACTTGGGACTATTCAACTCTGCCCTCCCATACCCTTGTCCTTTCTCCTTTCTATCTCCAGGAATCCTGAACTTATCCCTCATCTGGTCCTTTCCCACAGCCTTGGGCTTGAAACAACACCTCCTGAGTCAAGGCCCCAGCCTAAAATCCGAATCTACTAAGATTTCCACACTCACTCACTTAGAGCAAAGTGTCCCTTTCTCCTCCCCTCTTTGGTACTCATCTACACATACACCCTTACATATGTACTGCTACATGCACATACTAGAATGCTTATTACTTTCCTGTAGCTTACATTTATATAGCACTACTCTATTACTTTTGTTATAGATTTATAGATATTTAATAGATTTTACATTAAATGTATAGCATATCAAATATTGGGCATAGATCCATATAATGAGGTTCATGTTTATTCATATTTACTGTGGTGTCATAAGGTTTCAAAAGCAGTTTACACAGAATGCAGAATTGAGTGTGGACCAGTTCTACAGATAATGTGTGAAATCCAACTCCTAGGATTAAACCTCCCTGGATGTTGATGAGACCTCAAAGTAAATTAAATGAAAAGATTTCATGATTCTAACCATCTTCAAGCTCAAGATGAATCAACACTAGAGTGATGTCATCAGGCAAACTTATATTTAAGTGAGAGAGTTATAAGACAGTAGGAATGTCATATTCACTAAGGAAGAAGAGATGTCTTTTGGCACAAGCCACACCTAGAGAGTGTCACCTGACTCTAGCAACCACAACACAAATCCATCAGGAGGCTGGCATGTCTAGAAATTACATATTAAGCAGTGATGATGCAAGAAATAATGGTTATGCAAAAGACTTTCATGCCTAAATATCTGCAATCCCAGGTTTAATCCCCAGGGCCTCCATATACCAGAGCTGAGCAGTGCTCTGATCTCTCTGTCTTTCTCACTGTATCATTCTCATTAAAATAAGTAAAATATTTTGGGGAAAAAAAGAAATCTATACTGAGCAGCTGTGTTTCTCTCCTCTCCTCTCCAGGGTCAATTAGGAAAACCAAAGGAGACCACCTGGAACCACAACAAGACAGGACTAGAATGACTTCTGAAACCCACCAAATCACCTGTGAGTGCAAACAGGTGTGGCTCGTGGACAGAGAGGAGCCTATGCAGAGATTAAGTGGCTGGTAACAGTCCGGCAGTTTACCAGTTGAGACACCACCTCCAGTCTGTTTCACCAACAAGGGATGGCTGAAGGGAGGAGAGGACTCCCCTAAGACTCACCAAATGCAACTGTGAGTCTCCATTGTTACTGCCCTCAGAATCTGGAGCAGTGGCAGGGAGGCCCTGTGCTGACACCAGGGGACAGAGAACTAACCAGGAAACTCAGGAGAAGATCTATACCTCCATGTTCTAGCAGTGGGGCTGTGAGAGACTCTTTAAATAACCACTGGATTATCTCTGCCCCACCCTGCTTTATCTCTTGGTCAGTAGTCAGTGATGAAGCTAAGAAGCCTACTTATAGTTTAAAAACTTTCAGGCTCCCATAGCCTACAGGGAAGAAAAAGAACAAAAGAGGATTTTAAGCCACTGAGCTCCAACTCTGGGATTAAAATAGTAATGAAACAACTGTCAATTTCCACAACTATGAACCCTTTAACTACCTTACGTGGACACAGGTCAATCCAGGCAAGAGTTATCAGTAATTTTAAAAGTACTGAGAGAGGAACCTCATAACATAATATATAAAATGGTTAAACCAACAAGAAGAAATATTGGAGAAATGAACCAGAACAAGAATACAGCTAAAAGGCCCCCAAAGGTTGAAGCACAAAATAATGAGATCAAAATCCAAACACTAGTTAAGGAAATAATCATAGGAGTGAGTAAAGAGTTTGAAAGACTCATCATCAGAAATAATGAATAAGACTCTGGAAGAAAACACTAATTATCTCAAGGTTACTAGAGAGCTGAAAGCTGAAATAGCTGAGCTAAGAACACAACTAGCTGAACATGCTAAAACAGTATCAGAACAGAGGAACACAATAGATGAACTCCACAGAACAGTAGAGGGGAAAAAGAATAGAATAAATGAGGGTGAAGACAGAATTAGCAAGATCAAGGAAGAATTAGAGACAACTAAAAAAGAAGTAAGAGATCTCAAAAAGAGATTAAGAGATACTGAAAACAACAACAGAGAGAGACCTATGGGATGACTTCAAAAGAAATAATATACACATTATTGGCTTACCAGATAAAGAAAGAGAGGGAGGGGAAGAAAGCATTCTTCAGGAATAATAGTTGAGAATTTCTATAGTCTAGACAACATAAAAGTCCAGAGGGTCCCAAATAGAATTAACACAGACTTAAAGACACCAAGACATATCATACTTAGAATGGAAAGGAATAAGGATAAAGAAATGATCCTGAAGGCTGCAAGAGAAATAGAGTCACCTACAGAGGAAAACCCATAAGATTAGCAGCAGATTTCTTCACACAAACACTACAGGCCAGAAGAGAATGGCAAGATATCTATTGAGTGCTCAATGAGAAAGGCTTTCACCCAAGACTGCTGTATCCTGCTAGACTGTCATTCAGACTAGATGGAGACATAAAAACCTTCTCAGACAAGCAACAGTTGAATCAACTGTTACCAAGCCTTCCCTGAAAGAAGCTCTGAAAGGTCTCCTATAAACAATCAGAACACCATAAATATTACATATGTCAGAACACTCTAAAAATCTACAAGAATGGCATTAAAATATCTTTAATCTTTGATATCAATAAATGTCAATGGCCTGAATTTACCTATTAAAGGCACAGAGTAGGAAGATGGATAAAAAAACACAACCCAACAATATGCTGTCTACAGGAAACCCATCTAACTCAACAAGACAAACACAGACTCAAAGTGAAAGGATGGAAAACTATTATACAAGCCAATGGCCCACAAAAAAGGGCAGGAACAGCTATTCTCATATCTGACATGATAACTTTCAAATAAAGAAACTTTAAAAAGCTAGGGATAGCAACAACTTAGTGCTCAGTGGGTCAGTCAATCAAGAGGACTTAACAATTATTAACATCTATGCACCCAATGGGAAGCCACATAAATACATCAAAAATCTACTGAAAGAGCTACAGCAATATATTAACAGCAACACAGTAATAGTAGGAGACTTCAACATCCCCACTCTCGCAACATGACAGATCATCCAGGCAGAAAATCAATAAAGACATGAGGGAGCTAAATGAAGAGATAGATAAACTAGAACTATTGGACATTTTCAGAGTCATTCATCCCAAGGAACTGGAATACACATTTTACTCAAATCCACATGGGTCATTCTCAAGGATAGACCATATATTAGGCCACAAAGACAGCATTAGCAAATTCAAGAGCATTGAAATCATCCCAAGCATCTTCTCAGACCACAATGGAATTAAACTAACACTTAACAATCAACAAAAGATTAGTAATAGTCCCAAAATGTGGAAGCTCAACAGTACACTATGTAACAACTACTGGGTCAAAGAGGAAATAAAGGAAGAAATCAAAATATTTCGAGAGTTCAATGAAAATGAAGACACAAGCTATAAAAATATTTGGGACACATCTAAGGCAGTACTGAGAGGGAAGTTCATAGCCATACAAGCACATATTAGGAAACAAGAAAAAGCACAAATAAACAGCCTGATTGCACATCTAAAAGACCTAGAAGAAGAAGAACAAAGGAACCCTAAAGCAACCAGAAGGACAGAAATCACTAAAGTTAGGGCAGAAATCAATAACATTGAAAATAAGAAAACCATACAAAAGATCAACGAAAGTAAATGTTGGTTCATCAAAAGAGTGAAAACCTTTAGTGAGACAAACCTTTAGTGAGACTCACAAAACAAAAAAGGGAGAAGACCCAAATAAATACAATCATAAATGAAAGAACAGATATCACAACAGACACTGCAGAAATTCAGCACTTCATGTGAGACTTCTATGAACAACTATATGCCACCAAGCTAGAGAACCTGGAAGAAATGGACAATTTCCTAGATACCTACAAACCTCCAAAATTAAGTAAAGTGGAACTAGATAACATGAACAGGCCCATCACAGCTAATGAAATTGAAACAGTTATCAAAAATCTTCCCAAAAATAAGTCCTGGACCAGATGGTTTTACAAATAAATTCTACAAAACCTTCAAGGAAGAGTTAATACCTCTACTTTTAAAAGTCTTCCAGAAGATTGAAGACACTGGAATACTCCCTTCCAGCTTCTATGAAGCCAATATCACTTTGATACCAAAGGCAGACAGGGACACAACCAAAAAAAGAAAACTACAGACCAGTATCTCTGAAGAGCATAGATGCTAAAATATTGAACAAAACTCTAGCCAAGCAGATACAGCAGTATATTAAACAGATTGTTACTCATGACCAAGTGGGGTTTATCCCAGGCATGCAAGGTTGGTTTGATATAAGTAAATCTCACAACTCTTGTGTTCTAACAAGATTGCTATAGAATTCTTTTTTTTCTTTCTTTCTTTCTTTCTTTCTTTTTAAATTTTCTTTATTGGGGAATTAATGTTTTACATTCGACAGTAAATACAATAGTTTGTATATGCATAACATTTCTAAATTTCCATATAACAATATAACCCCCACTAGGTCCCCTGTCATCCAGCTTGGACCTGTATTCTCCCCCCCCCAACCCCCACCCCAGAGTCTTTTATTCTGGTGCAATATGCCAATTCAAGTTCAGGTTCTACTTGTGTTTTCTCTTCTGATCTTGTTTTTGAACTTCTGCCTGAGAGTGAGATCAGCCCATATTCATCCTTCTGTTTTTGACTTATTTCACTTGAAATGATTTTTTCAAGCTCCATCCAAGATCGGCTGAAAACAGTGAGTTGTGAGAACACGGCATGCATGTGTTCATGGAAACAAATAGTTATTGATGGAAGTTTGTCCAGGTGTCAAATTTTTTAATCTATGGAAAACTAATTGCAACTGAATTCCCTATTTTGAAGACTCTGTTCCAGAAATGGCAGATTTGATGCCTGCTCTTTGAAGGACAGTGACTTCATAAGGCATTCTGTACTTGAAGTTCTTTGAAGCCGGAAAAGCAAATTCCTTGATGTAAACAACAGACCTACAAAATTATTCAACCCCACCCCAAGTGCCAACACTACCTAGAGCATCCCCACACTCAAGGAAGTGTGTGGGTGTTCCAGATTGCACATGGACAACTTATTGAAATGTCTGCTTCTCTCCAGGACCTGTCATTAAAACTCTAACTGAATATGAATATGATGCTTGTTTCTTCTCCAGCAAAAGAATGGTGTGTGTATGTGTGCGAGGGAAATAGAAACTTATCAACTCTCTCTCAAAATCTACCTCAATTATACTTTTTCTTCTTTAAAATTACTTCTACATGAGGCAGAGAACAGGGGGAGAGAAGAAAGTAGGAAAGAAAGAAAGAAAGAAAGGAGGAAAGAGGAAAAGAAAGGGAGAAAGAAAGAAAGAAAGAAAGAAAGAAAGAAAGAAAGAAAGAAAGAAAGAAAAGGGGAGGGGAGGGGAGGGGAGGAGAGGAGAGGAGAGGAGAGGAGAGGAGAGGAGAGGAGAGGAGAGGAGAGGAGAGGAGAGGAGAGGAGAGGAGAGGAGAGGAAAGGAAAGAAGAAATAAGACAGTAAAGAAAGAACAGATGGAAGGAAGGAAGGAAGGAAGGAAGGAAGGAAGGAAGGAAGGAAGGAAGGAAGGAGAGAAAAAAACTAGGATGCCAGTTCAGAACATGCTGTGTCTAGGACCAAACCAGGAGTTTCAAGGAATCTATTCCTGCTGTTTACCAGCTGAGCTATTTCTCTGATTGCCATTTTCCCTGTCTTTAAAATAAAGTTGATTGATTGACTGATTGATTTTTATGAGGCACTTCTTAGTTGTGGCATATGGAGGTGCCAGGAATTGAACCTGGGAGCTCTGTGGTTTCCCTCTAGATCTGCCACTGACCCTCTAATGAGTCCCCTTACTTCCAGCAGGAATTCTTTTCAGTCCACTCTCATATCTGCCACCAAAGTAAATCTCCCAACAGATAAACCCAAACACAGCACAGCTTTCAATAATAGCTATCTACAGTCCCTTGCAAACTCCATGGCTAAACCCAGTTCCTTCCAAAGGCATGAGGGCTCATTTTTACTAATCCTTTTCTACTTCTAGACTACTCTGCCCTTCCTTCCCACTCACGTGCTCCAAACACCCTTCCCCACATGTGAGTTCCATCCAGCTCTCCCAATTTTCAAATATGTGTCCTTCTACCAGTTGTTCCAACACCACACCTCCTCTCACACTCCAAATATAGCATCTTTGTACTTAGCATATTCTCTGGATTTTTAGACTCTCAAAAAGCAGATGATACTTAGCACTTGAAGACTTGGCCACATCATAGCAGAGAGGACAGCAGTTTAGATATTCTGGAAAGGTTTTGAGACATGTAGTGAGAAAAAGTGGTATTGTCTATGGGGATGGGTCCACCCAAGAGGAATGTGGAGAGGGTCAGTCAAAAAACTACTGAGCTACTGTTAGAGTGTACCTGCTTGGCATGTTGACTGGAGATGCAGTTCACTGGCAAAACAAACGCTTCACACCAACGAGGAGGTCCTGGGGTCAATCCCAGGAACACACTTCCAAACTAATATTCAACAATACTGAATGATTTTGAGAGGTTGTGTAGATCCAGTTGTACCAAGAAGGAATTCTTTGATTTTAGCAATTATGGGCTTGTGAGCAATTTCCCAGAAAATAAATCTGGAGGTCTTGGAGGTTATAGTTTTTAATATATCACTCTTAATCACCTTATGTCTCTGAGCTACTCATCTCTATGTTACCATATAACTAAACTACTACCAAAGTACCCCCAATACATATACTCTGTTTCTGGTAACTGTGCCATCGTTGGAAGCTGAGTATCCACTTGGACTCTGTAAGTCATAATTTGGACTAATTTAATCAGAGACAGTTTCCTAGTCATCAATGTTATACAAAGTTTGCCTTTTATCGCAATTGTATTTCTTCTTTATCACTGAATATTTCTTAGTTATCAATTATATTCTCTAGCTATGGGGTTTGTGTTTTTTACTAGTTGCAACATTTTCATGTTATTTATGAATAGTTACATGTTTCCACTCACAATACTGTAAATTCACCTTGTCTTCCAAAGCTCCCAACTTCTCAGTCAGATTTGCCAGGCACTTACGTAACTGGCTTCTGCACTCAGGGTACCTACATTCTACCACACTCCTTCTGTTGGAAATCCCAGGAATAGTGTTTTTTTTCTTTTAGCCAAAAACAAATATTTGTATTGAATTTTTATGACAGAACTAGCCCCACTTCCAGGAAGTTCATCAAAAATTATCTAAAACCAGGCTAACTGGCACCAAAGTGAAAAATATCTGACTTATCCAAGTTTCAAGTGCCGAAAATAAGTGTCTTGGCAGTTAAGCAGTTAAGCGCATGTGGCGCAAAGCACAAGGACCGGTGTAAGGATCCCTGTTCGAGGCCCTGGCTCCCCACCTGCAGGGGAGTCGCTTCACAGGCCGTGAAGCAGGTCTGCAGGTGTCTGTCTTTCTCTCCCCCTCTCTGTCTTCCCCTCCTCTCTCCATTTCTCCCTGTCCTATCTAACAATGACGACATCAATAACAACAACAATAGTAACTACAACAATAAAACAGCAAGGGCAACAAAAGGGAACATAAATAAATAAAATACTAAAAAAACTCTTTCTAAAAAATAAATAAATAAGTATCTTGGCATTACACTGTAGCTGGCGGGGGGGGGGGGGGTTGTCTTAATAGACGGTTCCTCCTGCCTGATGCAAACCTGGAAAGGACTCTTTAGTTGAGAAGCATTTATCAGTCAATACGACATGTTTTTTCCTTTTCTTTACTTTTCCCTATATGAACTTGAGTCCATTGTCCTAGTCCCATCTCTGTCCCCCTGCCCCCCACCCCCACGCTTGCTCTCTGAGTCTGCAATCTCAAGACTCATGTCTTAGAACCCCAGGTCCTCCTGCCCTTCTGGACTGCTTGTTTTCCTTGAAATTTACTAAGATCTAGTTTATTGCTTTTCTTGTTTCTCCATTGCCTCCACCCAGCCATGCCCACATGTCTACCAGGCCCTCTTGCTGTTAGAGCAACAGAAGGGCAGACATGAACCTGGGGAGATGACAATCAAGAGAAATATCCAGTGACTTGGAAACTTGTGACAAGATGCCTAAGAGCTGTGAGCAGCATGTGTAGTCAGAAGGGACAGTTACAGAGTCGGGTGGTAGTGCAGCAGGTTAAGTACACGTGGCTCAAAGCGCAAGGGCCAGTGTAAGGATCCTGGTTCGAGCCCCCGGCTCCCCACCTGCAGGGGAGTTACTTCACAAGTGGTGAAACAGGTCTGCAGGTGTCTATCTTTCTCTCCACCTCTCTGTCTTCGCCTCCTCTCTCCATTTCTCTCTGTCCTATCCAACAACAACGACATCAATAATAACTACAACAATAAAACAACAAGGGCAACAAAAGGGAATAAATAATAAATATAAATATTTAAAAAATAAAGAAAGAAAGGACAGTTACTTCCACATGAACTGGACTAGCAAACCACAAAGGACTAAGCTAACTCACACAGGCAAAACCTGACAGATTAAAGGCAATGGGAAGGAGAGGGGTCAAGGAATAATATGTCAAATGGTGGTGATTCACTGGGCTAAGTGCACCTGTCACCATGTATGAGGACCAGGTTCAAGCCTCTAGTCCCCACAAGCTTCTTCACAAGCAATAGGGAAGTGCTACCGGTATCTCTCTTTTTCTCTCTCAAAAGGCTTACCAGGAATGTTGGAATCATGCAAGCACTGAAACCAGTGGTAACCCTGATAAAAAGAAGGGAGGAAAGAAGGAAGGAAGGGAGGAAGGAAGGAAGGAAGGAAGGAAGGAAGGAAGGAAGGAGAAAGAAAGAAAGAAAGAAAGAAAGAAAGAAAGAAAGAAAGAAAGAAAGAAGAAATCTCTAAAAACCAAGCATCCCCTTTCCTCTTTAGAAACCTCCCACGTCCCTCCAGAAGTATGTTTTGCTCTTTCACTTTCATCTTTACCTTCTTAATAAACTGTGCCCACACTTCTTAACAAGCATTTGGCACAAGATCCACCAGTATTGTTTATATCCAGAATATCTTTTTTTGTGACAGGAACAAGAGCCAACCCAGAGATCAGTTTATGTCGCCCTGGATGAGTGCACATATTATAGTCCCTGCTCCCCACCTGCAGGAGGGGAAGTTTTATGAGCAGTGAAACAGGGCTGCAGGAGGGTCTCTCTCTCTCTCTCTCTCTCTCTCTCTCCCTCTCTCTCTCTCCCTCTCTCTCTCTCTCCCCCTCTCTCTCTCTCCCTCTCTCTCTCCCTCTCTCTCTCCCTGTCTCTCTCTCCCTGTCTCTCTCTCTCTCCCTCTCTCTCTCTCCCTCTATCTCTCTCTCTCCCTCTCTCTCCCTCTCTCTCCCTCTCTCTCTCCCTCTCTCTCTCCCTGTCTCTCTCTCTCCCTGTCTCTCTCTCCCTCTCTCTCTCTCTCCCTCTATCTCTCTCTCTCCCTCTCTCTCCCTCTCTCTCTCTCTCTCCCTTGAATTTCTCTTTGTCTATATCCAAAAAATAAACAATAAAGTAAACATTAAAAAAAAAAAAGATCTGCTTTTCTAAGAAACCTTGGAGCCTCATGTTGGACAGGGCTATGTTTTCACTGAGAGCTTGTATTTCGCACACAGCACCTTTTACACCTGGTATAATGATGTAATGCACCTACTGTACTGATTGATGTTACTGCTCACCTGACTAACCTAATATAACAATGACTGTGTGTGTCTGAGCTGATTGCATCAGTTGGGAACAATAAAGGAGCCTAGTGACCTAGCAGCCTAGCAGCCTCACACACTGCCTGGGACCTCAGGGGCTCTCTCTCTCTCTCTCACCCTAGCTCTGTGTGCTTTCTTCCATGTGCTAAGGGTCTCATGTTGGGCATTAAACCAGCTCCTCCCTGCTCCGTGCTGCATTGCTGATGCTGTGGTCTATTTACATCATCGTTGTTTTGCCTGAGACCCGCCCTGCCTGCAGGGTATCGGTTTAATCCCACTGGTTAGAACTTTCACAACAGCTGCTATGGAAGCTTTCTACCTTCACGCTCTTTTCTTTTCTCCACCCCCTCTCCTAGCCATTTCCTTTTCCCACTTGTCACTTCTGGTTTCTAAGATATAAAAAGTGTGGTCTCTGATTGCATTCCCTCTCTGCCACATGAGTTCCTTGTCTCTCTCTCTCTCTGGTGAAGCTAGCCCGGCAGTCTCATCTTCCTGATCCCCTTCAGCCCTCTAAGCAACGAGTGACACTTGGCCTGACAGCTCATGACACTGTTTTCCCAGGATTCCCACTTGGCTTCTAGACTCTCTGGAGGAGACTGACTGCTCTTCCCCATGGTGATTTCCCACACCTTCTCCCTGAAGATAAAAATCTCTCCTCTGGCAGAATTCACAAACAGAAACCCAGTCAGATTTTGAGACATTTTAATCTGAACTCTCCAGGGTTCTTCCAAGGAAGTGCCACACTTGCCTTCAGAAATGAGTCCCTTGCAAAGCTGCTTCAAATTCAGAATCTTCTCTATCCTTTTGTTGATGGCCTCAAACTATCTTTCAGCAAAGCCATTTCTCTTCCTTTTTAATATTTTATTCATAATTTTAATTTTTGCTAATTAATTAATTTTTTTACCAGATCACTGATCAGCTCTGGCTTATGGTGGTGCAAGGGATTGAACCTGGGGCTCTGGAGCCTCAGGCATGAGAATCTCTTTGCATAACCATTATGCTATCTACCTCTGCCCTCAAAGCTGTTTCTCTTAAATGAATCAGTATACTGTTCTGTTCATTTCCACTGGGTTCTCTCCACTGCTTGGGCCAGGGATTTTTGAAAAGATCCCAAGCCAAGTGAGAGCACAGTGTATTCTGTTTGGTCTTAGGCATTGCTTTCTCTCCAGGAATCACGTAATTAAAAAAAAAAAAAGTGGCAGGTTCATGCTTTTTTTAAGCCATTAACTGGAAAGCTCCCAAAGCAGTGAGCTACAGATTTCCCACCTTACTTACTCTGCCTCCACCAGTTCAGCGTTTGGGAGGAATCAGCCTGGATGGGGGGCAAGAATCAGAGCAGGGGACCACAGGTGTAAGGGTGGAGGATGGACAGCAGGTGCAAACTGGTTTCCTGGAGGATGGAGACTATACAGAGCCTGGAAAGGTGGCCCCTCTGGTTTCCTGTCAGTGTTGCTGCCTCCGCCGGCTCTGCTGGCCTCTGGCTACAGGTGGTCTTGAAGTCAGCTCTGCAGAAATACATGAGTGAGTGCAGCATTCCCAGCTCTCCAGCAGAACTGTCCAACAAACACTAGATAAGCCACCCCTGCCTTAGACAGGCTAACTTCTCACCATGCTGGAGATGACGAGAGGACAAGACATGCTTATACCACAGTCCAGCACACAGCCAGACGTCACCTGTTTCCTTAAGGAAGCTCTTGGATTCATTACTTTCCTAGGAAAAGACCTGAGAAGCCTTAGCCAGACTCAAATCTCCTTTGAAACGAAGTCCATCACAATCAATTCCATGGAATGCTGGACAGACTATCTAGAAAAAGTTTTTTGTACTTTGTTTAAATATAAGTGATGTGGAGAGGGAGAGAGAGAGAGAGAGAGAGAGAGAGAGGGAGAGAGAGAGAGAGAGAGATATTACATGTGAAAGGATCTGGGTTCTGTTCCAGCTCTGAATATACCAGAACTCTTTCTCTCCCTCTTTCTCTCCCTCTCTCTCTCTCTCTCTCCCTCTCCCTCTCCCTCTTCCTCTCTCTATCTTTATCTCTCTCTCTATCTATCTTTCTTTCTCTGTGTGTGTGCATGATAAAATGAATAAACAAATCCCTTTTTAAGTTAACCTTAGCATTAGAATGGTAATCAGGATCACATTCTTTAGTTATAAGGTCTTAATCCAAGGGATGGTTTGGGGGTTACTTTTTGCCTGTTCTACTTTGTTACTTTATATTCTACACATCACCGAGATCACCCAGTATCTGTCTTTCTCTTTCTGACTAATTCCACTTGGCATGATGTCCTCCAGTTCCATCCATTGGAGCTGAGGGGAAGATTTCTACCTTCCCCATAGCTGAGTAACATCCCACTGTGTAGACGCACCAACACTCACTAACATGCAGCTGTCACCAGGCACATGGGGTTTCCTACTCTTGGCTGGTACACAGAGCACTGCAATGAACATGGATGTGTGCAGCTTCTAGGATCCGTGCTTTTGTGTTCTTGCAACAGAAGTTCCTGCATCAAATGGCAGACTGACCTTCAGTTTTCTAAGCAATCTTCGTAGGGGCTAGACCAGTTTGCATTCCCAGGAGCAGTGTGTAAAGGCTTTATTTCCCCACACTGCCAACGCCCATGTCCAGAGGAGAAGCAGTTACAGAAGCTAGAACTCCCTTCTGCTCCCCATAAAGATCTTTGGTCCATGCTCCCAGGGGGATAAAGAATAGGGGAGCTTCCAATAGAGGGGATGGGACATGGAGCTTTAGGGGTGGGAACTGTGTGGAATTGCACCCCTGTGATCTTACAGTCTTGTTCATCATTATTAAATCACTAATAACAACTTAAAATAAGAAAAAGAAAAGTGTCTGTCTGTTGGGCTGGGGAGACAGCATAATGGTTTTGTAAAAAGGCTTTTATGCTGGAGGCTCTTAGGTTCCAGGTTCAATCTTCAGTCTTCAACATCATCATCAGCCAGAGCTGAGCAGAGCTCTGGTGTCTCTCTCTCCCTCTCCCTCTCCCTCTCTCTCTCTCTCTCTCTCTCTCTCTCTCTCCTCCCTCTCTCTCTCTTTCTCTCTCTCTCATTAAAATGAAATAAATTGGGGGAGTCGTATGGTAGTGCAGCAGTTAAGTGCACATGTGAAGCACAAGGACCAGCCTAAGGATCCCAGTTCAAGCCCCCAACTCCCCACCTGCAGGGAAGTCACTTCGCAAGTGGTGAAGCAGGTCTGCAGGTGTCTGTCTTTCTCTCCCCTCTCTGTCTTCCCCTCCTCTCTCCATTTCTCTCTGTCCTATCCAACAACAATGACATCAATAATAACAATAATACCCAGAATAACAATAAAACAACAAGGACAATAAAAGGGGGAAAAATAGCCTCCAGGAGCAGTGGATTCATGGTGCAGGCACAGAGCCCCAACAGTAACCCTGGAGGAAAAAAATAATAAAAAATAAAATAAAATGTAAACAATCAAAAGTGTCTGTCTAGCTCTTCTCCCCATTTTTTGATGGGGGTCATTTATTTGGAAGAAGGAGATCCAGCAGTGCATCACCACCGTGTCCACACAGCGTGTACCCAACAAGAGGGAGGCAGCCAGAGGCTCAGCATTCCTTCACTGCTGCAAATGCAGCTCATAATTGACTCACGGGTCAAGATTCCAGCAGGGGCAGGATTCTGAAGGGCAGCCAAAGACACAGGGGAGAAGAGCTAGCATCCTCCTGAATTTTGCTTTCCCAGACACAGGACCTGGTCTCCATCTCATTTGGATAATTCATCCTAATTACACACTAAATCAACCCTCCTGCTGGAATGTTCAAGTGATCCAGGAAAAAAAAAAATGCATGCCTTGGGTATGCGGTCCCCAATCTAGGAATGTTTGTGGACAGACATCTATTGTGAGCTGTCACTGTAGACTCCCCAGACCCACATCCAGATCTGGGAATCGTTTCAGAGAGCCTTGAACATACCGATCAGAACTTCAATTCTGTCTTGTCATCAGGCAGTGCCTATTTCTCTCCGGGTAATTACTATTTAGTTTATCTCTTATCACCCTCCAGCACAAGCCCTCGTTTCTTAATTAGATATTAAGCCTGTGGTCACAGTCCAGAAAACGCATGAACACCTCCTGAACGCTGATCATCTGGAGCTCAGCATATTAATTCCTGGCACCACTGTGAGGCTTGATTGAAGCCAGAGAAAAGACATTTGTATTGAGTGGACTTGGAGGTTTTCAGGACTGAGGACATTTGAAGTTTGCCTTCATCAATGAGCAAACACTCTGCTGCCTTTCTTCTCTTTCTTTTTTTAATTGCCACCAGGGTTATTAAATCCCACAGTGCATTTACTTGTTTAATTAATTAATTTATTATTAGATAAGACAGTTAAAAATTGAGGGGGTGGTAGGTAGCATGCCTGGTTGAGCACACATGTTCAAGGACCCAAGTCTGAGCCCCCATCCCTACCTGCAGGGAGAAAGCTTCACAAGCAGTGAAGCTATGTTGCAGTGTCTCTGTCTTTCCCCCTCTCTACCTCCCATGTCCCTCTAGATTTCTTGCTGTCTCTATCCAATAAATAAATAAAGATAACTTAAATATTTTCATGAAAATAAAATAAAATGGGAGAAGAGGGGAAGATAGAGACAGTAAGAGAAAGAAAGACACCTAAAGACTAAATGGACTACTCGAAGCATTCCCCCTCTCGTGGGGAGGGAGGGTACAAGGCCAGGTCTTTGTGTATGGCGACATATGAGCTCAGCTTGGTGCCTCTGCCCAACTTCTCTGCTGCCTTTCTTGGGCAGAAACTCCATGTGCACTGGGGCAGAGACTGCTCCCCACTGGCCCAGGCATCCAAGTCACAGCTTAACTTATCGTGCAGACCAACAAGATTGGGATCATGGAGAGAGACGGAAACAAAATGCTTTGAAAAGCATCGTAGACCTAGGGAGAGAGTGCAGCATTAAAGCACAGGACCTGCATGAATGAGGTCCCAAGTTCAACCCCCAGCACTGCTATAGGCAAGAGCTGATCTCTCTTTTTTTCTTCCTCCCTTTCTCTCTTATACAGTTATTAGTTCTTTAAAAAGGTATTTTCTAAGTAAAAAAGAGTAGAGTGAAAGGCAGAAACACATTTAGCTCAACGGACAAGTTCCCTGCCTCATGGACAGCCCGGCACATTCTGAAGGTGGCGCATCGGCCTGGGCGCTGGGTCTCCACTCGCAGGCTAAGCTGAAATTTCAAGCCAATCAGAAGGTCACATGCTATCAAGCAAGCTCATTGACTCTCCTTTTCTCTGATCTAAAACTCGAATTCCCTTTTCATGCAGAAGATGAGAAAGAACAACGTGCCCAAGTGCTTTCTCTTGCAGAACAAGTTTTTCTGTGCTGTTGAAATGTTCAGTAATATATGTTACATCACATCGAAATAGAGCATCTTGTTCAAGGAGTCTTTGAAAGTCGGTATTAAAAATCTTGTCAGTGTGGATCAAAATTATTTTGGGGGAACAGAAGGCGGGAATTCTGGCTTCTGTAGTTGCTTCTCCACTGGACATGATGTTAGCAGGTGGATCCACACCCTCAACCTGTTTCTATCTTTCGCTAGTGGGGCAGGGCTCTGGGGAGGTGGGGTTCCAGGACACATTGGTGAGGTCCTCTGCTCAGAGAAGTCAGGATGGTGTCATGGTAGCATCTGCAATGTGGTGGCTGGTTATTGAAGTTGGAAGGTTGACATTTCAGGCCTGGAAACTCTGAAGACTGTCCGAAGTGTAAAGGCAGCATGATGTGGCATGATGACGCTGGTTGCATTGACTTAGGTGAGGTCAGCAAAGACAGTATCTCAGGGAAAGAGGTCAAGAGGAGAAGCATCAAGAGATACAGCAAAGTCCCAGAATTTCCAAGACTGGGAGAAATACAGATTTTGAAGAGAATGGAGAAGATTCCTTGCAGTCTTCAAGTTTAAGAGGTCAGTAGATAATTATTATTATAACCAAGTTACAGGGGCTGGGTGGTAGTGTAGTGGGTTAAGCGCACATGGTACAAAGCACAAGGACTGGTGTAAGGATCCCAGTTCAAGCGCCTGACTCCCCACCTGCAGGGGAGTCACTTCGCAAGTGGTGAAGCAGGTCTGCAGGTTTCTTTCTTTCCCACCTCTGTCTTCCCCTCCTCTCTCAATTTCTCTCTGTCCTATTCAACAACAATGACAGCAATAATAACAATAATAATAGACAAACAATAACAACAATAATGACAAACAAAGGCAACAAAAGGGGAAAAAATAGCCTCTAGGAGCAGTAGATTCATAGTGCAGGAACCAAACCCCATAACCCTGGAGGCAAAAAAATTATTATTATTATAACTAAGTTACATGAGAGCTTAATTTTCTCTGTAAATCCTATGGTTAGGATTTATACTGCCAGAGGGGGAGAAGTATTAGGGAAGGATGACCAGAGGGCTCCGAACTCCAATTCCATCAAGACCCAGAGAGAGAAGAGGGAAAAAGGGCATCTGGAAGTGGCAGCCATTGTAGATTTGACTTGGAGGGGAGAAGAGGGCAGGACCATGGAAGAAATGGGCAAATATATATAATAGTCAACCCATTCTGTGACCTTGGGAGAACTACCGCAGTTTCCAATAGAGGAGATAGGGACACAGAGCTCTGGTTGGGGGGGAATGGTGTGGAATTATACCCCTGTTGTCACATAATTTTGTAAATCAATATAAACCACTGATTTAAAAAAAAAAAAAAAGGAAAAAAATCTTGTCAGTTTAGAGGGCAACTGAGTTCACCTACATTTGAGGAAGACATGAAAGTCTTGAGTCACTGATTGGATGCTAAAGGCTATCAGGACACACTGAGAGAGAGTCAGCCTGGAGGAAGGGCACAGAGAGGGGACAGGAGCAATTGCTTCAATGTCTGCACTGGCTCACGGTGATGGAAGTGTTGGGGGCAGTGAGATCCTGGAAACAGGGACGTGTTGGATGCATCACATTCGCACACAGGGTCCCTCTGTCAGGGAAACTGCTCAGGAAGCAGGGGACACAAGAAAGGTTCTTTGCCCTGCAGTAGTGGGAGGGATTTCAATAAGGTCACCACACCTGGCGGTTTCAGCAGGCCAATGGGAAGCTGGCCCAGGTGTGAGGTAGGCGGGGTTTAAGAGAAGGGGATCTTTGCACACAGAGAGGCCTTTTTGGGTCCCCCCCCCCCGGGCCCTGGGGACCGTCTCTCCTGAGCT